>NW_010224168.1:0-5700 GCF_000690775.1 Eurypyga helias
CCGGGCGCTGCCCGCCTGTGACGGCAGGAGCGGACCTCACCGCACGCTGCTGCCCGACGCCGGCGTCTGCGGGGGCTGTTCCTGCTCGCGATGCCGAGGAAAAGCTCGCTCGCAAGTATGACGGCTGGAAGCCCCAGCCAAATTATTTTTGCTCTCGTAACTGCAGATGACGCGTCGATCTGAAGAAACGCGAACGGAAACGCGGAAGTGGCTGTCCCAGATAGCGCGGCGGACGCGAACGGGGCGCAGCTTTAGGGGTTTAACGGAAGGGGGTGAGCGTGAGCTGAGCTCCCAGCCATCCCGCGTCAAACGGGAAGCTCGAAGTGGAGGGAAGCTGGAAAAGCTGCCTCTTTGACATGTGGAGAGGATCAGGGTGGCTGAGCGGTTGGCAGCGTTCGATGGCCGTTATCCCTTTCCTTTGCTCGGCACCAGGAACGGCGAGGCACTTGCCCAGGGCCACGGAGGGGGATGTGAGCTGAGGAGGGGACTTCAGGGGACCCTGTGAGCCCCTCTTGTGTGGGCAGGAGGAGGGGGCTTGGTCTGCGTGCTGCTTGTGGTGACAGGGGCTTGCAGAGCGTCTCCTCGGGTTGCTGTGCCCAGGCTGGCGCCTGAGGGTCCAGCTGGATCTCACCGGGAGCTGTGGGTTGGCTCGCTGTGATCCAACGTGCCGTTGGCTTGTTCCCACGGGGCTGTTGGGCGTCAGTGCCCTTCTGACCACTCACGTAGCTGAAGGGGAGCACTGCCCAGGTTTTACTGCTAAAACCAGAATAAAGCTTATATTGGAGCGCAGAATAAAACTTCATCAGCAGAGATCGCGCAGCCGGGCTTGAACAGCACCAAAGTGCTGACGCAGGGAATTCTTAGCCTCGCGTCCGGCACGACGCAGCTCCTGGAGGATAGTTCTCCTGCTGTTGTTTACCAATGGACTAAAATTCCTGCCGGGAGAGAAGTGACTGGCTGTGTCGTGTTAACTGGAAGGGCGTTGTTGCTCACCGGTCGCTGACCAGGACTGTGTTTTCATGGTTTAACCTCGGACCGACGAGTCCAAGAACACCCGACTCCTCCTGTCCAGCAGCATGCATAGGAGGTCCTAGTGAAGCAGCTGGGACTAACACGGTTTGAAGTGACTTCACAATCCATGTGATTTAGAAAACACTAATTTCAATCCATACTAAGGCTTTTTAAACATAACTTTTTCCCCTTTTCTCTTCTTGCAGGGAAATCCAGCTTCTGCGACGATTACGGCACAAAAACGTTATCCAGTTGGTAGATGTGTTATACAATGAAGAGAAGCAGAAAATATATCCTTTTTTCACGCAGCTGTTAAGGTTTGAATTCCCGTTGTTCTCTGCAGTGCTCAGTCATGTTGGTTCTGCCCCTGTTAAGGTCCTTTTGAATGTGTCTTAAGCTTAAAATTGCTTTCACTGGTGTTAACCATACTGCGTGTATGGAGCACTTCCCACACAAGGATGTTTTCTGGAGTTTCCCAGTTAGGAAACGAAGTATTGTTCCCAGGTTACAGGTACAAGGCTGGGGTGGGGGAGGACTGACCCTCAAATACTGTGTTTTACTGTGTGACCTTCAGCAACTCGGGGCTGAACACAGAGCTGCGGAGCTGTCATTTCGAGGCTGTGGTCTCTGCTAGTGCTTTCTTTCCCTGAAGATGGACCTTTTATTGTCTGTCCTATGTGAAATCAATTCCTGTAATGCTTTTTCCCTTAAGTCCTTGGCAATAATTTAGGTTTTTATTTTTTTTTCCCTCCAAAGAATTAAGACATCTACTCTTTGGCTGCCGGCAGCGCTCTCCTTCCCTCTGGAGAGTCCGTACTGCCGCAGCGCTGCCTTTTCTGTGGGCAGCTGGCGTGCTTTGCTCGTCCCAAACAAGATGAGATGGACTCCCGAGCCTGCCCCGGGCTCCTCTGCTCTGTTTGGTGTGAAAGTGCCCTGTGCTAGTGCCTTAAGTGACCTAAACCTTGTCGAGCTGCTCTGCTGTAGGACGTGGTATAAGTGATTGCCTTTATTTTGAACAGTTTTCTAAATATGGTCTTCAAATTCTAGGACTTCAGAAAGCGGGTAAATGAATTGTGTGCTTTGATTAGATCAACTACCCTGACGCCAAATCATGAGTATAAAAAAGCACGACAACTTCTGCTCGTGTTTCGTAGCCGTAGCGGGCCGAGGGGGCTCTAATTCAATTACTGCCGCCAGAAAGATACCGTTTAATTAGGGAGAAGCTGGGATGCTGCAGAAGCGTGGGAGGGGAAAAAGAGCCCGCGAGAGACCTCGTGTGTTGGCAAGGGGGGATGACAACCCAGAATGGGCAGTCAGACCGTGACCCCCCTGCTCAGGGAGGATGCTCCTTGCTCTGCTCTCTGAGCAGTTGCGGCTGAACAAGCTGTTTTCAGTACTTCCCCTTGAAAGTGTCGGTTGGCTTTGCTATTTTTGTTGGCTTCTCTGCTCTTAGAAAGTTTGTTTCTGTGCGTGTTTGTTCTGTGCACGTGAGTGGCAGCAGCTGGGGACATTTGGGAATTCCCTGGGAGCAGGAATTTATCCACAGTCATGTCACTTAACCTTTCTCCTGCGTCTCCTTGGCGCTGCAGGTGCCGTGGAGCAGCTCCTGGGATGCAGCAGTATGAACGCTTGTGCGGGCGAGCTTTATCCACAGTCATGTCACTGAACCTTTCTCCTGCGGCTCCGTGGCGCTGCAGGTGCCCGTGGAGCAGCTCCTGGGATGCAGCAGTATGAACGCTTGTGCGGCCGAGCGGGAAACGGAACAGACCCAGCGGAAAAGTAACTCTCTCGGAGGTTGGCTTCTCCGTAGGTCGGCTCCCTTCCTCGTTTCACTGTAGTCAGGCACATGCCTGCGTTAGTGCCTTGCAGGAAGTGCTGCAAGGTGAGCGGGGGATGTCACATTCCCCCTTACTAATATGGAAAAGTCGTCCTATCGAGAATGAGCCGTGTGGAATTTGTAACTGGGCCTGTGGGAGAAGGAAGGATTCGGTTCTCGCTGCTTTTTCCAATGCTAGTGGAAGCAAACTGCAGGCTTTTGGCTGTGTTTCCACTTGGGAAGGTAGAGTTTTAACAACATGCCTCTCTAGTCAAAGCCTCCGATGAATTTCTTTTGGTAATGGTCAAGCTGTGATGACGGGGTTAAAAATACCAGCTACGTTTAGTATGTGATGGGCTGCGCTGATGACCTGCTGTGGCTGGGAATGCAGAGCTGGGGATGAATGGAAACTAATCCAGGCAGGAAATAAACTCAGTTCAATAAGCAGCATCCCAGCTGGCACCCTCTGGCAGGTCCCGCTTCCCGTCTGTGCGCTCGTGCGTGGGAGCAGAACCCTATTGATCAGGGGAATCGAGAGCCTCGGTCGTCTTGGGTCACCTGCAGTAGATCTGCTCCGGCCTGGAAGCTCTCTCTGGGGCTTGGAGCAACCTGGGCTATGGAAGGTGTCCCTGCCCATGGCACGGGGTGGGACTGGGTGGGCTTTAAGGTCCCTTCCAACCCAAACCATTCCATCATTTTATAATCCAGTGTTTTGGGAGCTCCTCCTGCTGTCATTGCTTCTGCTGATGTCCTGGGTGACCTTGTGCCCGTCGTGAAACCTCGCGGTACCTCAGCGTCCCTCTGAAGAGCCGCTCGTGTGGGGAGCGTAGCACAAACCTAAGGAGTGTGCAGGGCGGTTTGAGCTCCTGCATAGGATGTGCCGCAGGAGGCTCAACGCAATCTTCAGCACAGATCCTGCTTAAGGCGCGGGTCATCTCCTTAGCCTCTCCTGCCTGGAGTTAAGGTGGCATCCCAGGATATAAGCAACTTATTTTAGGCTTAGATTAAGAAGGTGTCTGACAGGAATAATTAGTGATGACAGAGATGGCTCAGTGACGAGCACAGGCTGCCTGGCAGCCCCACTTTTCTCTGCTCCTCGTCTCCGAGGTGCACTCCCTTGGCAAAGCCAGCAGATGTCTCAGGGTCTGTTCTTGGGAGCCCTCTCCGCTCCCTCAGCCTCCAGCAGCCCAGGGAGAGGAGGGAAACGGGCAGAGTGTGCTCCAGGCGGTTGTGTCGTCGCTGTTGTTTGGCCTCGACATTAAAGCTTAAGGAGAGAAAAACGAGGATATGCTGCAGGGATCAACTGCTAGAAAAGTGCCGCCAGCTCTTGGCATTCTCCTGGAACTTTTATCCATGCAGGATCAAAGCTTCCCAGCTCTCTAGGGATCCTTTCTCCTGCTATTGCAATGCTGCCAGGGGGATGGGGGTCAGCGGTGGCTGTTGAGGTGTGCGTACAGCCGTGGTGTTGTGAACGGGGAAAGGAAGGACAACAGAAACCTTGGGAAGCAGATGGGAGCTTGCCGTTGGCAAGCGTGGAGCAGTCAGGGTACAGGGAGAGCAGCCTGCAGCTCTCCTGCCGGGGGTTCCTGACTTTCTGTAGGCACTGCAGAGCATTGCCCTATTTCTGTCACTCCTGCGAGATCTCCAACTTAGTTTCTGCGGAGTTCACGTCCCCTTTCAGGGCTGATCTGGGCCTCGCAGCTGGTCACCAAGTGGGATTTCCTCAGGGGGTGCAGCTCGGGCTCAACCTCAAGTGTGTGTCGGCCGGGTACCGGGACTGTCCGTGCAGCAGCTCCGGCCAGGCCAGAACCGGGCTGCAGCCCTCGCTTAGCGCTCGTCTGAGGAGTGTTGAACCTCAAAGCTTCCTTAACTCTGCCCTCACGTATATGGTGATGGAGTACTGTGTGTGTGGGATGCAGGAAATGCTGGACAGTGTCCCAGAAAAGAGGTTTCCAGTCTTTCAGGCTCACGGGTAAGTACGGTTTTGTTCCTCAGGCTGCATTATCTCCGCTGTGCTCACCTGAATTCAAGAGCACGTTCTACTCTGTTGCTTAGCTCGCTGGCTGCTCTTGAAAGTAAAACCGGCTTGGTGAGCTGGCTGCATCTCTCACATCCATGGGAAAAATCCACCAGAGCAGTGGCAGGGACAGCCCTTGGATTCTTGGAAGAAAAGCCGTCTTTCTAGTGAATTTTCTGTTACTTTTGTTTTGCTCCGCTAGATCCATGACAGCCCTTCCTGGGCCCTTTCCCGCAGCTCCGCCCGCCTTCGGCAAAGACGGGGGCGGGAGGAATCCCTGCGGATTCGCACTGTCCGAACGGAAGCGAGCTGTGGAGTTCACTGTCAGAAAAGCTGTTAAAGGTCTTTGGATGGATTAAGGATTGGCAGTATCCAGCATGATCCGTTTGCTTGTTTAGGGAGTAGATGAGCTAATCTGAACCCCCTTTTACTCTGCAAGGAATGGAACTCTGGAATTCCAGAGATGGATGCAAGCTGGTTGTCACGTTTAGCGAATCAGTGCAGAGCAGCAAATCGAACTACGGCATTTTATGGTCATATTTCTGCTTGGTTTAAAAAAGGTGTCGGAGGTGACAGCCTAAGGCACGTTCAGTGTTATTTCTGGATATCGTGAGATGAAAAAAGCTGTATGCCGATTGGGGCGAGGCTGCCGCTGCGCAGTGCTGGTAGGTTACAGCGCTGGCCTGCCCGTGGTCCCTGACCATAAATACAGCAAATCCCTCCTTTCTGCTGGCTGAAGGAGACTTTCTGTCCCCGACCCTGTTCGAGCGAGGGATTGCCACTGCACGAGCATCTCTTGTAGCTTAACTTAGCCCGGACTAAAGCCGAGGTCGGGATGAACCACCCAGCCTGTGCC
>NW_010224168.1:5743-6330 GCF_000690775.1 Eurypyga helias
CTCGGCACGCTGCTGCGGAGCTCGGGCAGGGAGCTGACGTGGTCGGAAGGCGAAGCGCCGTCACTCACTCTCCAGTCCCTCATCAAAAGTCGCCGTGTTTCCAGTAGCAGCACCTTCCTGTGTTCTCACACCTCATGCAGCCGTCGCCCGTGGCAGCCCCTGACAATTTCCCCTCTGCCTCCTTCTGCAGGTACTTTTGTCAGCTGATAGACGGCTTGGAATACTTGCACAGCCAAGGGATTGTCCACAAGGATATAAAACCAGGGAACCTCCTGCTGACAACCAACGGGACACTAAAAATATCCGATTTAGGCGTAGCAGAGGTACGTGAGAAGTGCAGCCAAGGCGAGAACGTGGGGAGCGTGACATTTTAGATTAGGGTCACCTCTGCGGTGTCGATTTATTCTGCGTCTAGGCTTTTGTTCTGGGAAATTTGGGGTGCCCTAGAGCGGCTCCAGCTGTTTATTGTGATTGGCGAAACGCTCTTGTTGGTAACGGCACAAAACTTCCATCTGGGAAGGGTTTAGAGGAAGAAATCGCTCCTGGGGAAACCCAGAGGCGGGGGGATGGCGATAAGCTACCCAACG
>NW_010224168.1:6406-7986 GCF_000690775.1 Eurypyga helias
GCGTGTTCTCGTGACGTAGTGTAGATGCTCAGCAGCGGCGTGTTCCGCTTCCATTTCCCAGGTGAAACCTCTCTACCAGTTGCCATTTGTTTGCCTTGGAAGTTGGAAACCAATCGGTCTCTGGGAGTTTGAGGCTAACGAGTCTCTTCTGCCGCAGGCATTGCATCCGTTCGCGGAGGACGACACGTGCAGAACGAGCCAAGGGTCGCCAGCGTTCCAGCCCCCGGAGATTGCCAATGGCCTTGACACCTTTTCGGGCTTTAAAGTAGACATCTGGTCTGCGGGGGTCACGCTGTAAGTGCCCCTGCAGCGCCCCGGAACCGCAGCGAAGCACTAGAAGCCCGCGAAGAGCTCAGCCTTGTGCCGTCTGCTGTCGTGGCTGCTCTTCTGGGTGGTGTTTGAGGGGAGCGGGGAGGGGGTACGTGTGGTGGTCCCTTCTCTGGGTGGGTTTGTTCCCCAAAGTAGTTGTGATGGAAGGCATCTTTGCTCTCGGGGGTAACTCTGCCAGCCGTTTCTCGGCATCCGGGATGCACGGCTACTGTAATAATAGAGACCACAAGTATCCCCAGCCTTTATTCTTAAGTTTCTTCCATCCCAGCCTGTCGGGGAGATGTCGTGGTGGTTTTCACTCGTGTGAATGAAGGGGCTGTGATAAGGAAGACCGAGTTTTAAGAGACCTTCCAAATACTGTCAGATATTCATCTCTTCATTTCCTCTTGGCGTACGCAGTCACGTAAGAACTGTTCCGTGGGCTTTTCCTCATGCAGCTTCTCCTTCTGCCTCTACAGATACAACATCACAACGGGTCTGTACCCCTTCGAAGGGGATAATATCTATAAGTTATTTGAAAACATCGGGAAAGGTGACTACACGATTCCAGAGGATTGTGGCCCTCCGCTCTCGGACTTGTTGAGAGGTGAGTCTCCCAACTGCCTCGAAACGGGTCATGCTTAGAGATGCAGCAGATGCGCAGCTTGCTTAGTGCCAGGGGGGAGCGTCATTCCAGGTATCCTGGGAAGATGCAGGATGCTGTCAGAAAGGGAGGTTATGCCTGTGAACCTTGTGGGAGTTTGGGCGGTCTTTAACATGGGTATCTTTGAGATACACGACCCCTGCACGGGTTGCAGTCACTGCTCTACGAAGGGCTGGTTCTTGCATTGTGTTTCTTGTGATGTGGGAACCTTTTGAATCTAAAGACAAGGCCCACAGGAAGTTAAATTTAAAACATCGTCGCACTGATGAAGGTTTTGCAAGTGAGAACACTCGGACTCCTTGCCTGAGCTTTCTCTCATGTGAAATAGTGCTCAGCTTCTGCTCTCCTCATCAGCTGCCCCTCTGAATTCATTTGCTTCAGTCCCAGCTGTCGTCTCCTTCCCCCCAGTTTGGAGTTGCACAGACATGGGAGCAGCGCCTGGTGCTGCTTTCCCGACAGGGCTGTGGTAGGGAGAGGAGTGGCGCTTCCTGGGCAGGAGGAGAGGGTTGTGGGGTGTTTGGTTCCTGGCACTTCCAGCGACAGCGTAAGGTTTGGCGTTGAACCGTCTCCGCCTCTGAAAGCGCGATAGGCAGGGCAGCAGCCGTGT
>NW_010224169.1:0-21625 GCF_000690775.1 Eurypyga helias
TGCGCCTGTGGCTTTGAGGTCACTGTCATACCTGATTATTGCTTTTTGTTATTGTTTTCGTATGTGCCTAATCGTACCTTGTCACAACGGATTTCTTTAAAACAGCTTTTTAGATTAAATTGGTTTGATAACCTAAAGAATAAGAGCCCTTGCGTTTACTCTTTGTTGTCTGCGTGTGCAGTTGGCTGAATTGCGCCTTGCACGTAGGGTTAAAAGTGCTGTCTTCTTTCTTTCAGAGCTCTAGGGGAGGATGTTGTCTCTTGTGACATCTTGCGATTAAGATACCTGAGAACAGGTTCAGTGAGAACCCCAGTTCCTGAAGAAGACGCTTACGAATGTATTGAAATAAGAAGCTGTAAAAAAAAATACATTTTTTTGGCCATCTGTACTGCGTAAGAAACCCTGATCTGAAGCACGTCCCAGGCGCTCACCCAGGTGTACGAAGGCTGCGACGCTCGCTCTCACAAGTGGCCGTTTCTCAGTGAGTGGTACTTGCCCACCTTTGTGCTGTGTGTACAGTACCCTGAAGAAAAATCAGTATATAAAATCCCCAGAAGGAACACTTTATTATGGACAGCTTTTTCTGGATGTATATCCAGAGAGATTAATGCCTAGAGCCGAAAGGCATTTAGAAGTTGGCTTTCCCTCAGTTTTTCCAGATGCGTTGTCTCCCCTGTATTCTGGGAATGCACACAACCTCATGAACTACAGATGCAGCCATGGAGCTGCATGAACTTTTGAGCCGTTTGAGAAGAGTTGTTGAGGGTTGGTATCAGACACCCCTTCGTGATGTCAGCTGAACTGTGATTGCGTTACGCCAGTCGCATTAAAGCATACAGATGGAGTGACACCCTTCCTGGGGAGAGGCCGTTAAGTTTCACGAGAGAGGTTAACCGATTACCGTAACCTCTGTCAAATCCTGTGCAGAAGGCTTTTCCGTGCAAGATGAATGCGCGTCTCCCTGCTCCGAGATGTTGAAGGTGTACTGCTGCTGCTTATGACAAATCCAAGAGAAGAAGCTGTATAAAATGGCTCAAACCAGCTTGCTGCAGGGAAAGCAGTTTTACTGTAGGGAGTGGGTTTTCCACAAGCTTCAGCACTGCCTCCAGGAGAAAGCTAGCTGCAGCAGTAGTGCTGCCAACAAACCATCTCTTGTAGCGAATTCTGGGAATAATACCGGTGTTGTCTCTGGGAAAGGAGCTGCCTGGGGTGTATTGTTGGTAGGAGGGCCCGGTAGCGGAAAGACTGCTCTCTGTACTGAGTTGTTGTGGCCAAGCTCACCTGCAAACCTACAAAGAGGCTTACATCGTCAAGCTCTTGCCTTCCATTTCTGCAGGGCCCAAGACTCCGACACGCTGTGTGTTGGAGGGTTTATTAGAGGTTTAATTACACAGATCTGCCGCAGTGGACTGATCCAGGGATATGAGGACAAACTAAGAGATCCTGCTATTCAAAGTCTCTTGCAACCTGGGGAATGTGAGAGGAACCCTGCTGAAGCATTTAAAAGGTAAAAAAAAAAAAAAATTAAAAACCCTATTGAAAACAAAACCCAAATAAAAAAAATGCTGGCTTCTGTTTAGGTCTTCCTTCCAGAGAGTCTGGGATACAGGCAGTTTAAAACATGTTTGTTCAATGGCTTGTTATCTCTGTCAGAGCTTGCAGACCTACCATGGAAAAATCCAAGTTTGTCCTTATAGCTGACATAAATAAATACTTGCATTTTAAACAAAATTTACTATTAACAGTGAATTTATTTACATTTGTATGTTAACAACCTCAGGTGTAACTGGTGTTTTGGGAAGACTAAAGTAATTGACTTCAGAGTGGAAGATAACCAGTCAGTGGCCTTCATGTGCCACAAAGGTAGGGTGCTTGTGCTGTGTAGACCTGAAGCAGACTTTACAGGACCTTCACAAAAGCTTCCAATATTGTGCTCTGTCTAAGAGGAAACTAGACTAATGGATCTCTGGGCCTGATCCAGCACATTGGTTTTATGTTTGTCTAAAAATATGTGGTAGGAAAATGTCAATTAACTCCTTATGTTGCTTCTCACAACATGCACAGGTTATGTCGAATCTCTATTGCTACTTAGTTTCTAAGTACTTCAGAGTGTTGAGTGCATCAGAAATTTAGCGAGAGGGCTCACCCTGCCCCTCAGAAGGCTTGTCAGCTAGCTAAACTGAATGACAGCATGCATTTACGTAGTGTTCCCTAACCAAAATCTCTTCAGCATGTCACTGAGAATTTTGTTTCCGTGAGGGTACTGCTGTGTATGTAAGAGTGCACATCCATGGGTCGCTTACAGCAACGTGCTCTAATAAATATCTCGAGCACAGCCTTCGCAAGCACGAGCCTGTTGGTTGTTATTCCTTTGGGTCACAATGAAGGAAAATTCAGAAGGGATAAGGCAACAGAGGTTCAATTCATTGTGTCGCTAGTAGTGGCGTGTAGTGACATAACCTTTTGTGGTACTTAAGGGTTTATTGGATGATGTTTGCAGTATGAAAAAAAAATCCTCCCCCCAGCCTCCACCTGGCTACTAAGGCTGGGTAAACAAGTACTGAGATTGAACCGTAGTGCTTGCTCGAATTGTGGTGGTGTAACAGAGCCTTCCAGTTCTGATGGCTCTACGTCCTTGCCCGCTGAATAAACAGGATGCATGTCTACATTGTTCTCAGTGTAGTGTCTTAAAACAAATGGGCTAAACCAAGACTAATTCTGGGTATTGTTTCTTTCTTGCTAACTGAAGATGTAACTCCTAGCAGCTATTAAGGTCCTAATTTCGGAAGTATTTAGCGTTCTCTATTTCTAATGACTAAAATCTGAGTGAAATTAAGTGTCTATAAATGGAATAGCAGACTGGACATCTAGCTTTAGGCAGTCTCTTAAAATCATGGAAGTGGATTAATCTGGTGAGTAAGAGCCTGTTTATGTTTAAAAGTCTAT
Organism: Eurypyga helias; assembly: GCF_000690775.1. Lineage (NCBI taxonomy): Eukaryota > Metazoa > Chordata > Aves > Eurypygiformes > Eurypygidae > Eurypyga > Eurypyga helias. The sequence continues at coordinate 2,947 of NW_010224169.1, forward strand.
TACAAGGAAATCTTACTAATTTAGTACAGGCAAGTTCTCTCTAAGAGCTGGAATTATTCTTCTTCTGTAAACATGATTGCCTTACTCCAAAGAACAGGAGTTAGGTAAATGTCTTTAGACAAAAAATGCAGTATAGAAAGATAAAACACATTTGTGAGTCACACTCAGCTTCTTAGATTGCTTTTTGTGAACACAGGGTTTAACGATGGGCTGTTCGCATATTTAGGTCAATATACAGGCTTCTTGGTTTTGTACTGGAAAAATGAAATATGACACAACATCTGGTACTAGTCTTTCCCTTCTCAAATCTTGGAGCAGTGATTGTGAACTCTTATTATGGTTAAAATACTTCTGTTGTAGTACAGCAGCTTCAGTCGAGGAGGTGTGTTTTGTTGGCTTTTCGTTGGTGGTTTTTTTTTTTCCTTTTCATGTATTCCCTTGCTGCCCACCTACCCTGATCTCCTGCTCTCAGAAGCAGCTGTGGTAGCCAGTCTTCATTCTCATATTTCAGATTTGGGGGAGATGAGGTGTTAGAGACAAGGTGCTGTACTGGGAATATAAGTTTTCAGCCTTGTGGTGGGGGACCAGGAGGTGGCAGTTGACAGCGGTACCGTGAGCTTGTTCTGCTGCCTGTACCATACAATTGCTGTCCACAAACAGGAGGAAGTTGGCAACCCCCTCCCCACCATCAAATACCTCCATCATTTGTTAAACAAATACGTATTAACTTTGGTTAATGGGTAAAGCATGCAAGATACGTTTAACAAAAAAATGTATTTTTCATGGTTTCTCAGATTTACCACTGGGCACTTTAGCATTCTGGTGTGGTGTGTTCGTATACGTTTTCTGTTACGTGGAAGCTGTTGTAATGTGAAATGAGTTCTCGGAAGACGTAACCCTCAGCTGATCGCCTTTCGCATCGTGCAGAGGCACTGGGACAGCATAAAGCCCTCGTCTCAATGCTCCATTGATTTCTACCTTATTTCAGTTATCTTTATTCCGTAGAAGAGGGGAGAGATCTTTCTTTAAAGACACTGACAAATTTTTGCTCTACTTCGCACGGCTGCTCCAGACCCAGCGATGTATTCATGGCCTAAAATGGAAAGACTTCTTCCTAAGATTACACCACGCTATTTTTGTGCTAATTGTCCTAGAAATCCTAAGAAAGAAGAATTTTCCAATGCCTTGAAACGTGCCAGTTTATAAACATTTTAGAGTTTGTTAGTTAAAATAGTGGATCTTCTTCTGAAGAACGATTTTTAAGTAGGTTTTCAGCAACCCTGATGGTCACAGTGATACATGGGCAAGTGATGACCCAGGGAGTTAAGAGTTTTCTCCTTCTGCTTGAATGTCTTCTCTTTAAAATTTCTCATGTATTTATAATCTTAACACGCCCTAAAAATTCTTTCAGGGGCAGATCTTGCAGATTTGAAGAGCTGGAAGGGCTGAGTTAAACCAATGGATTTAACGAGCATTTGTTGCTGCACTGACAGCTGAGAGAAAGAACTGCTACTTACAGCACTGCTTCTGAGGCACTTCTCACACGTGCAGTACTGGAGTATAAAGCACTCTTAACCATAAGGGAGAATGCTGAAGCCTCACATTCAGATTTGAGGTGAATGTGAAGCTGAAAGTATAAAGGAAATGGTAGAGTGTTACAGACTCCACAACTAAGAAAAAATGATGTGTTAAGCTGAAACAATTTAAGTGAAAAGGTCTAGTAGGCTGTTCTTTCCTATTTAAACAGAAAAGTCAAAATCAGTATAACCCAGATTTTGCATTATTATCTCTAGGGTTGTAAATGGGTCTTGGGTTTGTTTTTTCTGCAGTGAGTTTATATTTCCAGCGGTTGGTAGGAATAGAAGTGGCTATCAGTTATAGCTGATAGGCCACAAGGAGACAGGAACTCTGCTCTAAACCATGGATAATACTGAAATCTGTCCAAAGGCATTTGCCCTTATGATCCTGGTTTATGTTTTTCAGACAAAGGACGTGACACTAAATGCCTTCAGACAGCTGGGGAAGGCATGTAATTCCCATGTGTAGTGCTACAGTTAGGATTAGTGGTGGAAGGCAGAGCTTGGTTGATTCCCAGCCCAGAAAGCGGACTGTACTGGAAGTATAGACTTGGTGTACCCTGCAGAGCTGACTTCTTTTGCAGCCACTGCTCTGAGTTTGAAACAGGTAAAGGACCAGAGCTCCTGAGTCAGACTCAGAGAACTTAGAGGTAGAACATGTCTGTTAAATAATGTAATGTTTTTAAGCTTGAAGTAAACTCACCTTTAGTGCATGTGTTGGTCTAGTACAAACTTAAAACAAAATTTGGATTTTGTTTGGGTGAATTGCTGAAATTAATAAATCCCCCCAAAAAGGTGATTTTCCACATCTCCCAGCAGGTTGGTGCAGATAGACCTGCTTTGCTGTCACTCGCAGATGAAGTTTCTTGATGTCTTCTGCAAGTCTTTGAAAGAAACGTCAAATCTTTCACATACTTATTTCTCTTCTATTGAGTTTGGGTCAGTGATGTTCAAGGGGCTTCTTGGGTTTTTTCACATGTGAAGTGTCTTAAAACTTTATTACTAAAGCGTTTCTAATACAATTACCTCAGTGTGAGATGGTCTGGTCAAAGGTTTATAATGGGGGGAAAATGAAGTTATGAATTTGGGTTTCCACTTACTTGCATTGCTGAAATTGTATTCCCATGCAGGTAGCTGTCCCTGATCAGTAGGGACCCAAGAAAAGAGCAATTAAGGGGGAAAAAAAGAAAAAGCTGCAGAACAAATTTATGATTGTGTAAGAACTTCATAGAAGTTTTCTCATGCTGATGTTACATTTTCCCTACCAAAAATGAATATAGTGGAAACTGTGCCCCAGAACACGAAGTATCCTTTTTCCAGAAAAGACAACAAACTTATTCCTTTTACTCTGTATGCTGGTGCTAAATTCAGTGTTGTGGTTCCTTTTGCAAGTTCCCAATCACAGCTTTTCTTCCATTTCTGACTCCTGAGCTCTGCTACTCATATTTGGAAAGGGAAACCCCAGAGAGTTAACTAAGCTGGACAGGTGACAGGACACCTCTGCAGCAAAACTTTAAAATAATGGCAATAAAGAATTGCTGGTTGTTGCAGTTCCCCCATACTCTAGTGCTCTGTGGGGCTGTACTAAAGATCTGTGCTATAGTTCCTACGTGGCTGCGTGCACAACAGATTTGCGTTGTAGTGGAACGTGACCAGTAATGTTAAGTGATACAGCAAGTAAGGCAGTTTTATAGTTGTGTAGAATATGCAAAGATCTGTAAACTTGACTGTAAAAAGTGTGAGAGGTCACGTCAGGTTTTGAGCTGACTGCAAGTTTGAAGCAGGGTTTTATGTTGATTAAAATTGAAAGCCTTCTTGTATGAGTCATTCCTTTGGACAGCTTTAAAGTATAACAAATCTTGTGCCAATAGCTGTTATCTGTGTGAAGTTACTCTCGCCTGTTTCGAGGAGAACTCCAAAGGATCGAGGCTGTGGTGTTGTATGTTTGGCAATGTGGTGGAAATCTCATTAACAGCAGAATTCAGAGTAAAAAAACCGTCTAGGATTTGCAAGCACTGCTAACACGCCTTTCCTCCATCCTCCTGGCCCTACACCTGTATTGGCTCTCCATGCCACTGGTTTGGTTTTTTCTTTTTTCCTCCCTGTTTCCCTGGAGCCGTGTAACACCAGAACGTTGCAAATTGCACGTGATAGAGCTTTTGCACTGTCTAAATGGTAAATGGACACAAGTTTCAAATTCTGAATTGTTTGTCTGACAGCGTAGAGAAACACAGGTTCGTTCAGCAGATGTTTTCTGGTGGTTGTCCGAGGACTTTAAATCTTCAGTACTGAAATGCCATTTTTCTTGCCATTTATTTAGCGCAGATGAAGGAACAGGTTTAGAAACGGGGTTGTGTGCGGTAACAGAAAAAGTGTGAAGAAGCTGTTCTTTTTAGAACTCCTTGTACGATCTTTGAAGCCAGTAATATAATTAAAATTATCATGGATTGTGTAGGCTTTATTGAACAATTAATTAGTGAGCTTTTCACTGTTTTGGAGTGGCTTATTCTTAATTGCAAAACCTTAAGTGGTTTTTGGAGTAAATCTAGAAGTTGAAGGCCAGCTCTTCTTTCCAAGGCCAGCTCCTTTTTAGTTCTTTCCTTTCTTGCCTTTTTTTTTTTTTTGTTTAATCAACTGTTTGCTCTCACATCATCCTTATGTAACTGCAAGTTTGAAATCCACTTTAATGGCTGAGGCCAGAGATGAATCAGAGTATCCTGAATTTCACAGGGTTAGTCTTTGATCCTTTACCCTACACACATGTAAGTTTTCCTTGACAGTGAATTAGCCACACTATGTGCTTCTGCTGCTCGTTGCAGCATCTGAAGTTCTGTGCCCACAGTGAAAATTAGCAGTCTTAATTTTGCTCTGGAGGGGGTGAGGTGGCAGCATGCAATATTTAAGATACTTTTCTCTTGCCCCTCTTCTTTTTTTTTTTTTTAAGGTATTTAATAAAAGTTTGGGTTTACCACGAGCTTAGGAGGGTTTGAAATAAAAGATAGTCTGAGAAGTGGCACTTTGGAGATGGTTACAGATAACCTGAGCTTGGGCTACTGGAAACCTGAAAGCTGCTAGGATTTGTATCAATTTATTCTGTAAGACATTAGTAATTCAGTATTAAATTTTTTTATAGAAAAGAAATGTCTTGACTTTTTTTACCCAAGTCTCAAAGACTGTCTGGAAGTGATTGAAATCTTTCTCTAATCTTCGTTCTTTTGGAAAGAGCTGCTACACAATCTTTCCCTCTGCATCTCTAGCTACTACCATAGCTCTGCAACAGTTACACGAGGGTGTGAACATAGATCCTGTCAGACTCTCTAATTTCATAGAGCTATAAATGGGAGAAACAAAGCCAAGGACTGGCTGTATCGTGTTTTATGTGAAGAAGGATCTGAATGTGTAATGAGTTAATTTGCAAGACCCTTTAAAAAAGAAAGTAGTTAAACTTCCAGTGTGTTTATTTATTTACCACATGTAAAGTTCAAATGTGCAAGTGACTGATACTGACCTCGAGAGAGAAGGTTTGAAGAGGACCTCAGAAAAATCAAGTCCATCTCCTTCGCCAGGCAGAAGCAGCCAGGTCTGAGTCTGAGATGCTTGCTTCGTCTGCTCTTAGGCTTCACAGTTCTTATCAGAAAAAAACTTCCACGTGGCTAACCTGAGGGTATTTTCCTTGCTATAATGTAAGCCTGCTACTACTTAGGGTGTTCTCCAGAAACGGAGAATAGATTCTTTCTTTCCATTTTGGGGACTTCTGTGTATCTGAATAGTGCTTTATTCTCTTCCATTTCACCTTTAAACTAAACAACACCAACTTGTTAGTCTTTCCTTAGAGGTTTCCCATATCTAGAGGGGTTTTCTCTTAGCAATATTTTAGATGTGTAAGTACTTGACATTCTACTTCTGTGCTTTCTCAGAATATTGTCCATTCCTGCATCTTTCATTTATGCTTGACGAGAATGCTGAAGCCAGTTGGATCCTAGCCCAGAGGAAGTTGCTCATGTACAGGATTGAATTCTGCTTTTAGTAAAAGCCATAACCATTTGCAGGTAAAAGCAAGCTCAGAGATGAAGTTATTTTGTTGGGACCTTTTTTGTAGACTTCCTGTGGTGTATTGATGGGTTGTTCCAAGATCTCAGCACCTATGGCACACCAAAGGAGCAGTGGTAAGGGAGGTTCCTGGCAGTCTCTGCTGTGTAGTCTTCTGCCTGTTTCTAGTCTCAGTTGAAGATTCCACCAAAGTTGGGTGTTGGAATGACAAACTCTCAGTTCTGTGTGATTTAAGGCTAGATTCATGAAAGGATTTAAGTCTCTCTGCTTTTTGAGAAACGTGGCTGTCAAATATAGCCAAGCCAAAACAGGAGGAGCACTGTTTATCACTGACAATATTATGTACTCCATCATAATGGGATCATTTCAATTTTAGTATCTCAGTTCTGGTGAAGGAAGTTTGCCTCAAAGATACGTACCTTCAACATCAGTGGCTGAGGTGCTTTTTAATTTAAAAAGGATTCCTTCTGTGGGTTTCATCAGAAAGACTGGACTGGTTTATGCTCTTTAGCACCCTAGCAGATTCATCCTCATACTGGGGAGGATTACACTTAGTGGTTGTGTAGCGAGAGACATAAAATATTAAACGCAGCAGATAGACTTCATAGCACAAAGCTTTTTAAGACTCTTTATAGGAAGCTGTAAGCTGGTCTAAAGATCTTTTGAGATCTAATGGAAAAAATGGTGAACAAGACTGTATGAAAGGACAGTACAAAAAAAATTTATTGCGCTGAACCTTAATGCTGTCTCCTGTGTGGTGGTGTACTGTGAAGATGTGAACAATGACAGGGTGTTAATGCTAAATGTCTGATAAAATGCTACTTGGCTTCAATGTAACTTACTAGTTACAACAGTTTAATAATACAGTTTCTGTGCTGACTTTCACTTTTGTGTGGTATGAGTCTGTTAATCTATAAGAATTTACATATTCGTCATGTGTTTTATAGAGACTTGTAGTAATACAACATTTGTATACCTTTTAATTATTCGGTACCATGATTTATTTTATACTCAGAAGTGATAGAGGCAGGACAGCAACTGAAAATCATGCCAATTCATGGGTGAGACGAGAAACTGTTTTTGTAAGAGCATGCACAAGAGGTTAAAAAGAATCTGCCAACTCTGCTTTTATTTCCAGCTCAGTGAAAGTGAAGTTGCAGAAGGTAAATTGGTATTTCACAAACTCGCTCTTGTGAAAGCATCTTGATTCTGATGGCGCTTGTGACTCCTAGTGTGTAAATGTAGTGTGTGTGAACTGATGCTTTAGACTTTAACTGAGGCTAGATTTCAGAGCAGATCCTGTGCTCTCTAGACTGTTAGAAAGTTGAGCATTGCCTGAAGCTTAAGTACTTTGTGGCATGTTTCTCTTTAGGCTTTTCCCTTAAATCCGTGGAGTTAATGGGTCACATAGCGATAGTTAGTGTTTCTGCAAGAGCAAGTTGTATGTTCTTCTTTCATTGTATGGAAGCACTGCATACAGACTGAACATAATACCTTTTAAGGTTTTAACCTTTTCAGTTTAAATTACCATAAGAAAGTTTCCTTAAGGCATTTTAATAATGACAACTTACATAGACCTTTTTGTATTCTACTTCTATAGGCATTAACATTTTGCCTTTAATCTATGTGGCTCAGTCTTAAACCTTACAGGTTTTCCTATAAGCTGTTTAGTTAGATGGACCTTCATAGCAATTCTCACTTGTTAATTATTTCCCTTCCCTCCAGTTTTCTATGCACATGTTCATAGCTTGTGCAAGGGTTTAAGTTTCTTTTCTTCCTTTTTAATGAAAAAAATGAAAAGGATTTGGTGGATTGTGAAGTAGAAAGGACTTAGTGTGTCTAATATAGTGGGAAAAGATAGTATTGAAATATCGCCTCCTGAAAGTGTTAGTGAAGTAGTGCATTGAAGAGGTTTCAGTTTCTGCCATGTAATGATGTGTCCAATACACTGGGAATGGTGAGAAATCGTCTGTCTTTGTCTAGGAGCAGGAAAAAAAAATGAATAGCTAATGCAGAAACACTTCATGATTTAAGAATTACTGCTCAAAAAAGAAATAATTAGGGAAAAAAAACAAGTGTGATGGAAAAAAATTAAGAAAATACTTTTACATGTTTAGTTATAGGTGTATTGCAGGGGAGGTGCTGCAAAGAATGCGGGTGAGTAGGTTCCTGGTACACTTGATGACACCAAAATGTAATGGGGTAGCGTGTAAGAACTGACAGTGAGATCAGAAGGCAAATGAGGAAATCGACGTAGCTGGTGAAGTGAAATGGGCAAACCAGTTGCAATCAAAGCCCTCTCTATGTGCGTGCTGGCAGGTACCCGCACACAAAGCAAGGACCAAGCAGTCTTGGGTTTGATAGAAGGCGATCAAACTTCTTGGCTCAGTTTTGGGGAGTGGGAGGAAGAAGGGGAATGAAGGATCATGCATGAGCGGCCTTTCAGTCCACAGCCCATCAGTGTCTTCTCCTTTTTTTTTTTTTTTTTTTTATTTCTTTGTCGTGTATTAATAAGTGTGTAAAGAAGGGGACGCGAGCATCCGGCTGCACAGATGCAAGCTGGTGTGCTAAAGATGCGGGATACCTGTGTAGACAAGACATTAAGAGGAAGGGGGCATGGCAGCATTTTAGTCAAGGTTATTTGGAGAATCATGGAGTTGCCCCGGAAGAAACAGAAAATGGTTCAGATGCTCTAGGTTGGTTAAGGAAAATACCAGCAGTATAGAGATGATAGTAACAGGCAGATATGAATGAACCTCGTGAGGAAACACCATTAAGAATGGGATTACAGCATGATTTCCATCTTAAAGCGGTTAATTAACAAATCTTGGTTTAACTACATTAGCTCTCCTGCAGTGATGAGTTGGGGAAGGATGTAGTTTCTGTCACTTTTTCTATTGTAGTTAAGGCTAAAAATAGACCTTACTAAATACAAAGCTATAGAATCAGTTCCAAAGCTAAATGCATCGCTGCTGTAAGATGATAAAATCAGGTTCACGTGGTGCTAACCTACCATTGTGTTTTAAAGTAAATTGCAGAGAAGATACAGAGAGGATCAATAGGAAATTTATAGTCAGAGAAACTGTATCTGCTTGGGGCAGGGGGAGGGGAGGGGGGAAAACCCCAAACCACAAGGTAACTAATATGGACCCGGAGTGATGCATGAGGAACATATGCTGCGGATTCTACTTTGGGAAGTATGGGAGAATAATTTTGAATGGGACACGTGAAAGCTGCTCCATCTGTTGCCTCTTCAACTAAGGCAGTGCAATTAAAAGGTTAGGATAGTCCCTTTTACTTGAGAAAATAAGGTGGAAAAAGATATGTGGTAATGCAAACACTGGAGGAAAGCCTGTCTTAAGTGCTTGACTGGTAAGGTAAAATCTTAACAGACTTTCATCTGGTATTTGTGCAGAGGATTTTCTGAAAATGAGGTTGGACAGTATAATCCTGCAATCAGTGCAAGAGTTGAAGTGTGGGGTGCTTTATGATGTGCAAGAAATGAAAGACAGGTATAGAGTGACTTGATAGGGAATGATCAAGGTTTCAAAATGCATATTGTTGTTTATTCTGGTTCCTCTGGACAGGCAATTCAAGAACCCCCTGTTCTGAAGAAACAGCTTATTGCTGCTTCTCAATCAGTAATTCTATTTTTTTTTTTTTTAATTGAATGCATAGGAAAGAATCTAATTGATCTGGGGATTGTCAGACTGAAGTGCAGTAATAATGGTGACCGGCTTTGTACCATGTCCATTATGCTGTTATCTTTTGTTACACGGCCATGGCATAATAGAACATCGGGCTGGCTGGACAGTAAACTAGAATACAGCCTGACAAAAGCCCCAAAATTGAATGTATTCAGTGCAGTTTTCTACCTGTCTCATTTGGGTGTGTGTTTTGTTTCTTTGTGGCTATCATTTTTCTCATGTCAACGAATACAATTGTATACGTGGAAAGCACTATCTTTCTCTTCAGTTGTGTTTATGCTCTGCATAAATCAGGCCAGAAGAAATGGATTTTGTCTATTTCTGAAATGTAGAATGATACCACAAACTTAAAACCCCTGTAGAGATACACGAATTTCAATTCGGTTACGGACTAATGTGTTTAGGTAACGCTGCTCATAGGAGAAGTTATATTTTTGTTTAACAAATAAATACTAAATTTGATATGGCTAAGGAACCAGGTGGTTAAAAAGGAAATCTGGAAAGACTATGTATTTCACTTTGTACCTTTTGGTTTCATAAATTATTTAAACCTGTGTAATTTTAACACGTTCTGCTGCATATATAAACTTGTTAGTTTTCTGATTGTGGTACCCCACTGCAACATGCTACATGTCAACCACAGGCTTCTGAATATTTACGAAGTTACTATCCTAACTTTACAGGTATGGAAAATAAGGTGCAGTATAGGTAATTCTCACTTCAATTAATAAAAGGTTTCATCAAATCTGATTTGATGCTTTCATCTCATGCATTTGATGTAAAGTGTACTTTTTTGACAACTTTACTTTTTTCTTTTTTTATTCTTAGGAAATAGATTGAATTGTGGAAACAAATTATGAGAAATTTATTGATGCTTAATACAAAGAAAAGCAGTGATTTTTGACAGAGAGCTTTCAAACAATGCCTGGTGGATGATAAATCCCAGGGGTAAATATAAGTCGCAGGGACTTAGACAAAGGCTCAAAAACTAGGAGTGGAGGAGGAGAGGAAATAGGGTTATTCATGTAGGGTCATGAGACGGACAAAGAGGAAGATAAGTGTGGTAGTTAATCAAGTGCCTTAGGTGTCTTCATACTAATGGAAAAATGTATGTTGTAAACAAGCAAAACTGGAAATATTAGTACACATTCAAGGCTGATATAAATGCTCTAAAAGATCTGTCAGGATAACTTGCAAAACTGGTATGTTTAAAAAGAACCAAAACACACAAACCCCAAGCAGCTTGTTTAGGAGTTGCTTTGTATATCCTATGCTTGCTTGTAATTCTAGAAAAACAAGCCACTGAAAGAATCTTTGAATAAAAGACATACACTACATGTGTTGATAGTTTTACATGTGTGACATCTGCTTCAGGGTTTGTTGGTAGAAGTGTTATCTTGTATGGACTGTACATAAAGCTACCTACTGACTACCCTATTAGACCATCATGTGTATCTAACAGTTTACCTGTTTTGGCAAAGTATTGTAGTTGTTAGTAATTAAGAGAGATTCCCACACCTCTAATCCATGGCTTTTCTAAAATAAAGAATTTTACCAAACCAGCAAGATCAAATAAGCTAAGCTTCTTTAAGATATCAGACGGAGTTATCCAAAGCACAGAATTTGGATGATAATGCCTACTTAGTTGAAAAAGTTGAATAACAAAACAAATAGGAGATGAACATCAGCTGGGAAAGCATGATATAAGACAGTGATTAGGAAGTAATCTTAAATACATGGTGTTTAGAGAAGGAGGAGAAAGGACAAACTAAATGCAGTGGACTTGGAGATATTGGTGACCTCAGATAATTCTGGGTAAGATCTCATGAAGACAAGTGTAATGAAAGAAAGGAATTAGCTGGAAAGAAGACTGAGGTCTCAAAGCAGTATATTAAATGTCCAACTTAGTGAAACCCAGCTTATCATCATTTGTCTTAAACACTAGGAGGAAGACTGCAGAAAAATGTAGGTCTGCTACTGAGTATGAAAGTAAGAGTAATGTGAAATGAGGGCAAAACTGAAAGGTCAAGGTCAATTCATGTTTCCTGCGAGGTGTGTTTTGTTTGTTAATAAGAAATAATTCCATGCATACATTAAGAGAAGGAAGACAATATCCACAAAGCGTTGGTCTGTTATTCACTGGAGAGGAAAAACTGATAGCACTGGGAAAGCTAAGGCGTTCGGCTTGCACATATTGCCCTTTCTTCTTGCAGTCAGCTAATGGAATTAAAACTACCAACAAAGAAGTAACATTACAGAAAAACATATCCCAGACAAAAAATACCCCAAACAACCCAAAACAAGCAACCCCCCTTCCCACCCTCCATAGAACAGGAAAGATGTTTTCTAACTGTTCAGCCTATGAACTGTTCCTGATTGCCTTCAAAGGACAGGTTACCTATATCAACGTGGCTGAAAATTCAGACCTGAAAGAAGAAGGTGTGTATTTAGTGCCTTGCTTTAAAAAGGGACAAAAAGGCAATGGGGAATTATAAGTGTGTCAATTGAAATAAAAAATGCCTGAACAAATAATCAGACAAACCATTTGCAGACAGCTGGAAGGTAACAAAGAGTTGAAAAACAGCTAACGTGGTGTGACATGGTTTGTCTTTGACAAATGTAATTAACTTCTTTTGGTAAGAGACAGAGTAATAGTACTTGGGGATAAGGAAAAACCGTACATGTAATTTTGACTCCAGGAAGGCTTTGATGCTAACTTGAGACTTGTGCAAACAGGCTGCGTGCAGGGTAGAACTATATTTGGCTACATGCAAACAGAGTTAAGTGACTGTACTTAGAGTAATTATCGGCAGTTCATTTTCAAACTGACAGCACGTCACGTTGGCTTTCATAGAGGTCTCTCCTGCATATGTGTCTCTTCAGTGTGTTCCTTAATGGTCTGGCTGACCGAGTGGAGGGAATGGTTATGAATTTTGGATACTACTGGATTCCATGTAATGAGCCTTGTGTTATTCATGGGACACGAATAATGGGGCAAGAGGTACAAGGTTTACATTGCAGGAAAACAGGTTAAGGTTAGACACAGGGGGAAGGGGAAAACTTCCCAATTATAAGAATATTGAAGCACTAGAGTAGGTTGTTTGGAGATGAGGATTGATCAGTGGAAGTCTTTAGGAATGCCTAGACCAGGCTATCTCGGGGTGACAGGTGTAGAGCTGATTGAACTGTAGGTGGGGAAGTGGACTAGACTTCTCAGTCTTTAAAATATAGAACTGGGAGAGTTCATGTGGAATAAATGACTACTTTGTGATATGTTTGGGAAAGTGTTTGCCTTGTTGCCTGTACTCTCCTCCTCTTTGCCTTTGGTCAGGATGCAGATTTCTGTATGTCAGGCTCCGAGCAGTTCAGAACACGTTGTGTATGTTAGCACTTATGGCAAATATATTCCATTAAAAAATATACCTGGTCAATCTGCTCATGGTAGCAGGTGTGAACAGTTTTCAGCTATAGTTGTCTGTCCTTTATAATAGCCGAGCTGTTTACGAACTGTTCTAGATAGTTCAACTAATAGTCTAAAATATTTGCTCTTAAGGTTTCTATTTTCGAAGATGTTGAGGAAATCCACCAGCAGATCCCTGGCAATGCTTTATCGACAAAAATCACCTGTATATTTGTGTGAGACAGTAGGAGGTCTCTCGTCAGTACGCAGGGGTCCAGCGTGCTCTGTTTGTGTGACCGATGGCACTGGTTCTAGGACAAACTCTTCTTATGCCAGGCCTGGTGCCCTGGAGCTAGCTTTTGTGCTCTCCTGGGACTGCAAGCCTGCTGTACAATTACAGATAAAATTCAGGTTGCTACAAGAGGTTGCAAAATCAGGTACTGAATTGCTCAAGACTTGCCTGCTGTTTCTAATTCACCACTTCTGGAAAAAAAACCCAGACCCTAGATTTACATCCAGGTACTGTACTTAGAGCTTTCCCAATAGGTGATTTTCAGATTCGTGTGTGTTTGGTTTTTCTTTTCTACTTTCTGCCTCTTCCTTTCTGAGACTAACTGTAGTTAGGTAGAACTGCTAGAGCCAGACTGTATGTCTGTGCAGCCTGTAAACAAATAATTTACTAGAACTAATAACCCTTTATTGTACTGTAGTCCATGAGCCTGTATAATTCCAGTATTGCACTTGCTCAGGAAGTCGTGATCAGTTGCAATACGCTTTATCCCGTTGAAAAATTACGGAATGGGTGCCTCAGTAACCTGATCAAATCCATCAGTATGTACCCAGGTGTGCACACGTCAGACTGGGTCGTTTCACTTTTGCCATACTTTGCCAGATGCTTTATTTTGCAGCTTTTAAAGTGTAAAAGTGCGCTATGCTTCACATGCCTTGTGTTTCCGCGGTTAGTGAAGGGTCCTGTGTGTATGTTTTTTGGGATGTTACTACCAGTGTGAGCTGCTGGGTGGTTAGTAAGAAGCAAAGCCTGGTATTACACGTGCATATAGTGCCGAGAATTGGGGTGATATTGGACAGAAAGCAGCTACTGGATTTGACCATTCGAATTTCCCATTTAATCATTAGCCAAAACGCATTATGAGACAGGTAAATAAACTGTTTACTGTCAGTCATCCCTAAGGCATAAGTGCCTTGTGATGGGACAAAGTAAATCTCACCTACTTCCAGTACTGTATGTAATTTGTACAGATGCTGTGGTTTTTCTTTCTGTGTGAATACAGCTGCTGAAAGTCTTCTCAGAAAGTGGGTAATATTTCATCAGCTGAGCAGCAGAGAGAAGTGACATTTACCTTTTCTACTTCTGTTGTGACCTATGTCCCTTATGCAGTTTGGAAAACAAAAGAGAAATTCAGCTATTGGTATAAGTCTGCCTGAGCTGTTAAAGGCAGTTAGAAGCTTCAGCATTATCTTCACTGGCTTCATTCTTTTAAATGCAAATTGGGTACTGGGGTGGGAGGACAGTTTTAAGGGATTATACTCTGCTAACCCACCCTGGATTATTATAACATGCAAATGAACATGCCTCTGTAAGCTCAGGAGGCAGTGGGGAGCAAGGCTGGATATTTGCTGTCATCACTTGTGAGAATTTTTTAAGTACAGATGATTAAAAAAGTTTGGAGTTTTGCATTTTATTTTCTATTCTTAAACATTTTAAAGCTTTTATGTTTATTCCATGAGCAGTGGAAGCAGTGAAAACCCTACTGTGTATAGGTTTGTGTCATTAGGTGTCTTGGAGCAGCCTAGGCTTCTCTCTGTAATGTCTGTGTAACATAATTCCTTTCCCTTTTCCTGTCATGCAGCATCTCCAGCTCTTAACTGCCCTGGAGAACCTTCTCCTTCCCTGTGTGTCCTCCAGCAGCGGGCTGGGGAAGAAGGAGTTTGTGTTACACCTGATTTTGAGCTGGCAGAGACAGCATCAGGTTTCCGCTTGCTGGTTAGGATTTTTTCTACGTCTGTGTGTGATTTTTCCATTTCCTGCATTGCTGACAAAAAATACTACATCGTGTAAATATAGTTGGCTTATTTACAATTTCACTATGTACTTTATTTTCTGCCACCACAAATGGAAATGAGTGGCTTAAAAATTACACGCTGAACTGCTGTGAAATGTTGTAAACCACCCATAAGAAGGAAGATGCTTGTTTGCTGTTCTGCAGATTGACACTAGTGTTTGAAGAGTTGTCTATTTCATTATACACGAGGTATTGTTATACACTGTTTATATAAAGAGTTTATATATCACATAAAGATATCCATCCACTGCATATTTAGGCATATTCCTGCGTGACTAATCCAGTAATTCTTTAGATCAAATGTGCAAATGAGCGATTCCCTTGTCAACTCTACGTGGCATTCAGATCTCACACAGAGGACAACACTGCATTGTCACTCTCATGTAAGGTGAATGTTTCATGTTCTGTTTGCAAATTTTTGTCAACAGAATAATAAATTCAGGTAAAACTCAATGTAACCGTGATTACTGAGCTCCATCAAGTTGCTGGTAATCACCCAACCTATTCATCCGACGTATTATGAATACCTTTTTTTCAGCATATATTTACAATCCTCAAGGATTTACGTCGATTCCAAGGAATTACAATCCTCGTGGAGTTTGCAGCTATTTTCTGTTACTGCATGTGATCACCTACTACCATTTCTTGTGACTCAGAATAGTGGCATTAGTATTAACTGAATTGTAAATATCACATATGAACTGTCTCACTGGCAGTGACCGTACTTTCCTATTTGAAATACAAATAGCCTTTAGGAAAGATGTTCTGTGCGAGTCTTGGCAGGGAGGTGCTGGTGAACTCAAGCAGGACAATGCCAACTTCCTAACGTTTCAGAACTCCCCAAGCCGGAGAAAGAGAGATGACTTCAAACAGAGCACAAGAGCAACCTTGCCTGACTGCAGTAAGCATCACTTGGAGCATTTAGCACCCTATTTAAAAATCAGTTTGGGATGTTTGCCTTACTTTTCTTGTGGTCGTGCCCTGTAGTGGTGTGGTTTAAATTGCAGCACTGCCAATGAGAGGTTGTTCTTTCCATCCTGACAAACTGCAGCAGTAAAAAAATGCAACCCAATCAGCGGATCCAGCCACATCCAGAGTGATAACGTTGCACATGAACCAAACCGGAGGCAGCTCAAGGAGTTTGGTGTAGAAAAAATGTATTTTGTATTTGCAAAAAAGCAGGAGGAGAAAGTGAAGAATGCTGTGTGTGGGATAATGATAATGTCTGCTTTTTTTCAAACTTGCTTTGAGAAGAGGACAGTTTGGAAACTCCCAATGCAGACCTCTGGGATAGTTCTTGGCATTGGTGGTTCTAACAGATACAACTGCTAAACTATAACCGTTTGGCAGGAAGGTGACTCAAAAGGCAGTGTGTTGAGGAATTGTCATACTGATGTAGGAAAAGAAACAAGAGCTGTAGTAGTAGTAAAGCAGATTTCCACATCAGTCATTTTTGTCATGAAATTTCAAGTATTTTGTGCTTGGCTAAAAGTAGTAGTACTTGGACTCCAACGAATGTGGGGAGTTTGGTTATTCTTTTTTTTTCCTTGCTGCTTCTGTCGTGCTTTGGAGATGAGTTTTGTACACTTGTTCTGTGTCATTGTCAGGAGTGAATGGTAGCAGCTGGATAGAGAAAAGGGAGCCCTTTTAGGGATAAGCAATGTTCATGCCATAACTGGCATCTAACAATTTAAGAGGGGATTAACTATTTCCTATCACCAGAGACAAATATGAGGAACATATTCATAAGAAACTAGGATTTATAACTTCTTTTGCTCCTAGAACCACTCATTAATTGTTATTTGGCATGTGTGTATTTGTCCTTTTTAGGTGGTGTTTTTTTTTTTTTTGCAAGTGTGTGCATTCCACTGTGTCTCTCTTCAGCCTTTGTGAACACCACTATCTTTCTACTTTGTTCTGTTATGTCTTGGTATTTTTGTGGAGCCAATCTAAAAATCTCTCAAGGGTAATCATAAGCAGAACTTCAGCATAGTCTGTATATATTCCTTCCATATGTGGGAAATCATGTTTGTGTGAGTTCAGTCAGTTCAGTAGCAATCCTGAAGAATTCTGTGGGATGGCTCATTGTTCTGAGAACTCCTTATGTGCTAGAGAGCATGTAAAACATCTTTGCTCTGCATAAATAGGTCATTACATTGCCATTAAAATGAATACCGTCATTTAAAATACCTAATTGTGCTGTTATCTCTAGAGATTTCATATTTTACTGACTAATTTTGTTGTTTTAAATCACTACCTCTATTTCAGAGATTTTCAATAAGGATAACCACTTTTATACCTGTATTGAATAGGAACGTTATAAGGATAAAGCTGTTACCCTTTCAGAAGCTAAAGAAAACCAGCTTCTAATCTTTTGAGAGGCACTCTGCAAATTAAGCAATCTGTTACAACAACCTGCAGATGAATCACCATTTACGGAAGTACTTTAAGACATTGTTAATTCTGTGCTGATTTATGTAACTTTCCTATGCAAGCAAGAAACGGTAGGGGAGTGGAATTACTAAGTCACATCACGGAGGTAAACGTGACGTGACTTCTGGCAAGTTAGCACAGTACTTACTGTCTGAAAAGTTTCGCTGTTATGTTCCTTTAGCATCTACTCTGAACTTGAGATCTAAAATGTCTAAGAACAGAACTTCATGAAATAGTTTCTAAGGACATTTTAAGAGAAAGCGTTATTGATGTCTTGTGATGTCACACTAATATTGCTGTAAGCTGGGAGAAGCCACTGCCTCATTTCTTACATGCGCATATATATATGTATATATTTTTCCTAGTGGAATTTAAGTTACGTTAAGATTCAGAAATGCAATTATTGTGAAGTGGGGAAAAAAAGCAGAGCACAGGGAGACGAGGGTCTGTGGAACAGCTTTTTATGAAGCACCATCAATATGCTAGGACTCTTCTGCTTGGAAAGAAACGGCTCAGAGAAGCTGTGGTACGAATCAGGAGATTACACATGGCACGGAGAAGGTGGATATGATATGACTGCTCACTGTCCTTTCCTGTACAAAAGCTGAAGGGTATCAAATGAAACAAGCCTGGTAACTAGGCAGCTGAAAAAGCCTTGCCACAGGATGTCAGAAGCTTAAACCAGTTCAGAGAACACTTGGACAAACCTGTGGAAGCGTGGTCAGCTAAGGGATGTTAAATGCAAAGAATGAGTCTCTGGTGTGAAAGCCCTGTTTGCTGTGGGCCCTGAGAGTTCTGGGAAAATGTGGTTTAGTGGTTGCCCGACGCTTCCATGATTCCATCGATGTCTGCTTTCAACCCTGTTTGGAGGCAGGGTGAGCCTTTTGATTTGACCTGCTATACAGCCAACTGCTGCGTACCGCAGGAATTAAGCAGAATGATTTGGGATTCTTTCCCAGACATGACGGTTTTCTTGGTGGTATTCCCAACAGGGAAATACTGACACGAGAACCTTGTTGGGTGTTCCTAAGAAACTCTGTAGGCATTTCGTTAGGGTCACAGAGATTTTAAGTGAGATTTTAATTTAAGATACCATTACCATTTCTTCATATTGTTGGTTTTGGTAGAAAAAAAATGTTGCAAGGAAAAAGCCTTGCATAAATAGCTGAGTGGGCAAGGCAGCATTCTGGTGGGGGAAGGCGTGGAAAATGTGGTCACTTCCATCTGCCTCCTTTCATTGTGGGGTTGGCATCACTTAGGAAAGTAATTTTAACCTTATGGCTAGTTTAATTTCCTGTTCTGTAAATTGGTAGCTGCTTAACTTCCCAGCTTAATGAGCAGTGATTTTAGCTGTACTTCAGGCATCTTCTGAAAGAGTACCAAAGTATTCTAGGTAGTCTTGTGCATCTTGGGGGGGGGGGGGGGTGG
>NW_010224169.1:21656-30151 GCF_000690775.1 Eurypyga helias
AGGGTGTGGGAAGTGTTGTTAGGGATTTAAAATCCGTCTAATAATGTTTTCAGAACACAAGTATTTTGTATTATTATACCTGTGAGGAGTTTTCTCCAGGTGTAGTAGATCCAACTGTGTTAGTCTTCTCTGCTAGATTCTACTGTTGTTGTTAGACATGAAAGATGCACTACTCTGTTTTCATTTTCCATTTTTCACAGTCAGAAAAAACAGAAAATAACAAACCTTCCACTGACAGGGTTTACAAACGATTTCTGAAGTGGGTTGCCTTCTTCCAATAACAGGCATGATTTGCCTGTATTCCAGTTTGAATGCTTGGTAGGTAGTAATGTGTTGACCAAAGTTGTATGAGGATAAATTTGTTCAGTAAAACAAATGAAAAAATATTATGGTCTTGAGTAACACAGAAAATACTGATGTGCATGCCTTCTGGACGTGTGTAAATAACAAATCTACAAAGGACGTTAAACTGGTAGATACGTATTTTTCTCACCTTGTTTTGTTTTCTGAATCTTTTTACTATTAATTCAAAAGTTTACTTGCCAAGTGTTTTTAAAAACATCTTAGTGAAACTTATGGGCCTAAATCATTATAAATTTTCCCAAAAAAACCAGTAGTGTAGCATGAAAATACTGGACAGATATGTGACATTTATGTAGTAGCTATTTGAAGATTCATATAAGTGCAGAGTTAGATATATTTTTAAGGAGTCCTGTTAAGAGGGGCAACAAAAATGCAAATCTGAGTTTTTTACCTACGCAATCAGATGTGTTGGTACAGCTGCTAGCATCCTGAAGATGCAGATAATCCTTCTCCAGTAATAGGAACCTGGCAACTTCAATATAAATGAAAGCTAATACATCAAAGTCATTACCAAATGCCTCAGTCTGGTACTATATTAATTTGCATTTCATTTGTGAAGGTATGGCAGAAATACTGTTCTTTGTAATGCTGTTATTCATTCAGACTTGACCTCTGAGCTTTGATAGTTCCTATGTCTTTTATTCAGATTTTTGTTTCATGACCAGCTATTGTTTGCTGTTGGTTCCTGATAAGCCAGAACAACAGCTTTGGCGGAGGCGATAGTAGTGAAGTTCTTAAACTTTAGACCAAGTAGCTTCTTTCTTAGTGAATCAACATTTTTCCCAAGTCTTCTAATAAGCCTTGAACAACATTACATTGTTTTAAAATATTATTATGATTTATAAGTTCATTAAAAAGTGTAATATCTCTGTTTCTTTTAGTTCAGTCTACCTCCATATTTTCAGTGGCAATTCTTGAAAAAATTCCTTAGACTGTTTTAAAAAATAACTCCGCATTTTAAGTTGATCATAGCTTCAACTTGAACGACTGTATGATAGTCAATGTATTGTTAATTGCATTTCAAATACTGATTTTTGTTTCATGTTCCTTACAGGTGCATTCTGCTCCCTCTCTTGGGAACGAAGCCCCCTCAGCAGAGCCTCTTCTTGCTCGTAGATTCGGTTGACGAGGGCTGTAACGTTTCCGAGGGAGAGCAGACGTCTACAAGTTTATCTGGAACAATAGCGGAGCTTTTAGCTGGCCACTTCGAGTTCTTCCCTCCCTGGCTGCTCCTCCTGTGCTCTGCCCGCAAGCAGAGTAAAGCTGTTACCAAAATGTTTACAGGTGAGTACAGAGCATGGGGAAGCGTTTGTTACCTCTGCCTGTAGATAGGATGTAGCATTTACTACAGTTTACTGAAGGCTATAGAAAGCTTAAAACAGCCAAGTGTTTTGGAGGTAAGTTACGTCTTTGCAAGACGTCTGCAAAGACTATGGTCGCTTTGAGTTTTCCTCTTGCTTTGCTAGTTTTAAAAAGCTTTGAAGCAGCGTATGTGATGTGTAAGTCCGTAAGTGTGTAGGCTGCATGCACCCGTTCGTCACAGCCTCAAAAGATTGAGGGTGTTTTCCATGTCCCATTAAAATCTCTCCCCTTGTTTTCAGAAAGTGGAGGATAATCTTTGAAGGTGGAACTTGAGAGGGGAGCAGTGTAGGTGTGGATTTTTTGGAGTATACTTTTGGCAAAGGTCGCACAGTAAAAAAAATTCTTCTTCGCTTTTTCATCCAAGCTTTACTGTGTCATGAGAACATTTCTTCGCTGTAATGACATTGTTACTGGAACTTCTCGGAAATTTAATAAAGAGCAGTATCTAAACTGGATTCCAGGCCTATGTATAAAGCCTGTGTGTATTAAGGACACAATTAGGACAAAAATGTGATTAAAGAACACAGACCCATAGGCTTGCTCATTTCCACAGTGGCACAAGGTCAACGGGATAATTGCATTTTGGAATGAAGTACTGTATTAATCAGTGGCAGACATGAAGATTGGTATTTGGGAGTATGTGAGAACTGAAGGAAACTTTGGGGCAGCTTCACAGGGCTCCTTTGGACATTCATATGGGAATAGTTTTGACAAAGTTTGGCTGACGAGATACATTGCCATTGCGAATGAAACAGACAAAACTTTCTTTAGGGCAGCTTTATTTCCTTTCCGTTGAATCGTATGATGTTGCAGACTCGTCCTAAAAAATTGCTGTTGTCTTCTAAGTATGTTTCCAGATGGAATTCCTGACAGGAAAAATCAGCTGAACTAATGGATATGCCTTTAAAATAAATTTAATTTGAATGAGTTAATTTCTCATTTCCACAGAAAATGACTTGATGAATAGCATAAAGGAAGTTGGCTTGTGATATTATAATCCCATCTTCACCATGGAAAAGGTACAGCAAAGAAAGAATGAATCCTAAAATAATTGGATACAAATTCAGAAGAAATTTTAGGGTCTGTTTGGAGGAAGTGGTGTTTTAATCCACTACGAAAGAAGTGTGACATCGCCGCCAGTGTGGCAGCTGCTCACTTAGTATACTGTTGGATGATTTTCCTGTTTACAGCCAATATTCAGTTTCGTGAAAGGTACAGTGAGGATGTGAAGAGCATGGCTGAAGCTTCTTTTATCTTCAGATACGTTGCAACTTTGTGTTGTAAAACTTAAGATAATGTTGATTTCTTTCCTGGTTCTAGCCTGAAAAGGGTAGACTGTCATCAACAATTCTGCTGGGGCAAACTCTTCTCCTCCTTTGTGGTATTTGAATGGTTACTTTTAGCCGAGCCAGTTCATAAAGCTATCTGAAAAGTGACCAGGCAGAATTCAAAATCAGCAATCAGTACGTTTTGCACTAGTGACTGAAGGAGTAAACGGTGTATAATGTGTGCCGCGCTCTGGGACGCAATTGTACTGAATTTGTAACACTTTCAATTTCCCAGCAAACAAATGATTACAACCATAACGATAATATAATCACAGTGCATTTTCTTCAAATGTGTTTCTTTACTTTGGAACCAAAAAAAAAAGTTTCGCTGTAACTTAGTAAGATAGACTGGAATCCTTTTAGGATTATTTTAGGAGAATGTGTCCCATCTTTAGTTTTTCCTGCTAAAAATTTTAGAGTACAATATGGAATATGTATTAACCAATAATAATTTGTTTACATTTAGTTTATATCAGTTTTCACTTAAAATTTTCAGGCAGTGAAACCTTCTTCCAGATAGCTGCTGAAATGAGAGCTAAACTTACTTGTCAGAAAGTGTTATCAGTGACTGGGAGCAGGATTGCTGCAGCGGCCTGGTCCTGACAATGCAATGTTTTGGGTGTCGAGTACAGATGACAGTTCTGCCAGCATCTACCTAGCCAAAAACAGTAATGGCGTGGAAGAGAGTCCAGTTTTTCTCATTAACTGCCAACTTGCCACTGCCAGCAGTGGATACATCATCCCTACCACTCTTAAGAATGAGGAAAGGAGGAGGGGTGTTTATTCTGGTCCTCTTTGTTCCTTCACTTTTGTTGGAGACTTATTTATGAAAATTGAATAGTTGTGCCTGCATCTGCTGCAGCTTGTGAGCTTGTGTTCTGGGCCCTTCTGTATTCCCGAATTCTGTAGTAGCACAATGTGCTGCAGATTTTTTCCCCTTACTCAGATTCTCAGCTTTCATTAATTAAAAAAAAAAAAAGAAGTTTTTGCCTCTTGTGGCAGCAGAGACAACCTCAAAAATATGAACCAAATGTAAAATGATGCCTGCATGAGTCTGCGGTCACCCTCCACAGTGAGCAAAAGCCAGCCAATTGAGCAAAAAAGGACGCTATGTTAAGCAGTTAAGCTTAAAGTTAAGCTTAAAGCTATGTTAAGCAGTCTCTTTAATCTTTGTGTTATAATGTTAGAAAAAATTGTCTTGTATTTCTAAATAACAGAAAAAAAGGACGGGAGGCTTGTGCTGCCTGCTCATGCATGTGCACTGTCACCAACTGCCACATCATGCCTGTTTGTTTTTCTTAAAGACTTTTTCCCTGAATTTAACAATTCTTTATCTTGCACCATAATTATCCACGTTATCTCCCACATGGTTGTTATCATTTGGCTACCAGTATGGACAGTCAGAGAAGCTATGTTAAGCAGTCTCTTTAATCTTTGTGTTATAATGTTAGAAAAAATTGTCTTGTATTTCTAAATAACAGAAAAAGCCCTTTAACCTGAAAGTGGCATAGAACATGCAATATTTATTTTTATCTTCAGCTAATTAGCTAATAAAAATGCTCCTTCTAAAATGAGACTCAGTCTTGAAAGCATAGAGGTTGTTCTTACAGAACTAAATTCCTTTTTTTAAAAAGTCATCATAATAGTTTTAAAAACATTATGTATTTTAAAATCAGGCGATTTTATTCAGGCAAGTTTGAGTGAAAAGCAGATAACTTGTCATTAACAACATAAAGGTAATTAGACAAAAATGCATACGTACAAATGCTCAAGTTACTGGTTTACAGAGACTTTTTTTGATAGGCATTTACTTAATTTCTCTTTTGCTATGCACGTAAATCAAATATCTGTGGCATCTGGCTTAATTATACTCCTCAATTAAACACTGACGTTCTTTATCCAAAGAATTCCTTCTCATGCGTGAGGC
Organism: Eurypyga helias; assembly: GCF_000690775.1. Lineage (NCBI taxonomy): Eukaryota > Metazoa > Chordata > Aves > Eurypygiformes > Eurypygidae > Eurypyga > Eurypyga helias. The sequence continues at coordinate 26,637 of NW_010224169.1, forward strand.
ATGAGTGCACCAGTGTGGCACGACCCATGCAGATGTTGCAGGTCAGGGAGCTGTAGTTTCCATAAAGTTAATGTTAGATACTGGAAAGATAATGGAAACTAAAACAAAAAGAATCAAAAGTGGATAGGAAAGGGTTCAGTTTAGCCTCAGAGGCAGCTTAAGCTCCATTCACCCCCTTATCCATAGGCAAAAGCAGACAATCTGTCATTGATTTTTTACTTTTCCTTTTATCTATCATTCCGTTCCAGGCAGCCAGATATTATTAAGAGTTGATATTTATCCAAATTTACTCTGGATTAGAAATCTTGGGAGCATAAGTCTTTCTCATATTTCTGCTATTTGCTTCTTCTGGTCTGAATAGATGTGGAGGGTTGTTTTTCCTGTAGCCTTTCCTAAAAATTGAAAAATAAGCAAAAATGTGAAAACTTAAATAAGTAAAAAAAATCACAACCCAGCCTCTCTGGACCCAGCAAACTCACGCTGTTTGGTAAGTAAAGCTACTCAGGTAGTCGTATTGGTGAATCCCCATATCAAATCAGTTGCCTGATGTGGAACTGAAGCTTTTCTCATCAGCTGCCTTTCAGGAGAGATTGCTTCAAAAAAAAAAATTGAAGTTGTCCTCTAAATTTTCATTGCAGGTTGAAATTTATTTGGATAGTTTCATGTTACTTTAAAGTCTTTAAGGGAGTTGGATTTTTACTATAAAAGGTAGTCAGATATACTTATGTAGCTGTAAAATTTACTTCTATAATATTAAAGCTTTGAAAAAGTTTGTTGTTTCGGTTTGGGTTTTGGGAAAAGATATATTTAGAAGGCTTGGGAAATAAATTGGGAGCTTTTAATTACTGTTTCCTTTCTTCTCATAAGCACTTTCTTCTGTTTACCACTTTGAAAACATGATACTAGCAAATTTCATATTTCCTAGTAAAAAGATGTGTGTGAATTTTGAACTTATTTGTTTGTAATTAAAGAGGGAAGGCTTAAGTGTTTTAAATGTTCTGTTACCTGTAAATCTAACTAAATAAACTTCTGTGCAATGACATGGACCAGTGAGAGATTTCAGCCTCGATGTCCCTTGGCACCTGAAATTTGTAAAGCATAGTTATACTGCAAATTCACTAAAAGTTAAGTGCGCTGCTTGAGTTTTCAGGTGCATTTTACTCTGCTGGATGCATTATTCTTTTTGAGCAGGTGTGCATAAATGGCCATAGAAATACCTAATTTAGTATATGCTTACATCAGCAGTGTGAATTACTAATGTCAAAACATTGCCCTGTTAGGTTAGTTACTTTAAAATTAACAAAGCAGTTAAATGAAATATATTAATGTATTTAAAACTTCTTTAATTTACTCATGTAAATTTAATTAAAGATACGAATGTAGAAGGGCATTTTTTAGTATTTACTGGAACCTGCTAGTTAATAGCTTATTTTTTGTTATTAAAGTTCACAAAGGTTGACATACTGTAGAGGTATTTATATAGCAAGATATGTTGGTTGGTTGGGTATTTTCCCTTTGAATGACCTAAGATCTTGCCAAGAAATATATTTGGAACAGATTTGTTTACAGAGCAGCCAGGAATTTAATAAATCAGGAAAATACATACTAGAGCTCCCATTTGGTTGCAAGTGATGTAAGAAAAAATTGTAACAATGCAGAAAGCAGGGTCGTGGGACGGGAAGGTCTGTCTACTGCACTCTGGTTTTGCTGAGCTTAAGTAGTTCATGGGAATGCATTTGAAACAAAATGGTGCTTCTTGTCCATGAAAGTGACTTATTGTGTCTGGTAGGGTTGAAAAGCAAGTTTGTAGGATCTCTGTTTGGAAATGTAAAATGACCTCATTTAGATAGAAGGTTGGGCAGAAAAACCATGGCTTTGTTTTCCTCCTTCAAACTAGCAACAAGAATTTGAGATTTTTTTTTTTAAATTCTTTTATCTCTAGGGCCTTTTTTGAATTATTTGCTTACTGTAGTATGGCATGGTGCAGTGGTTAAAATTAGCAACCTATTTCTGTTCAAAAGTCTGTTCCAGTGATAGTTTGTTAATCGCAGCGCTTAAAGAGCCTATCATCCCTGGGGATCTGAGTGAGTGCAGTGTGCTTCTTGCTGTACAAACTTGTCTTCAGATACAATATATAAGGTCTCGTTAACAAGGAATACTTTTAAATACTGCAAAAGAAAAGCAACAATTTTTAGCTTCCGTGAACATACAGACAATCAGATTGTTTAAATTACTGACTTCAGAGCAGTGAATAGTCCAGAACTCTTCTGAAACTTATTTGCTTGGCTGAAGTGCTTAGACATTTGGTATATCTCAGGTAAGGATAGAGTATGGCAATATTCTTTTAACCCTAATATGGAACAAAGTCATGATACAGCCTCATTTAAAGGGGAGAAAAAACCCCAAAACCAAACACAAACCCTTGATTTTTTTACTTTTTTTTTTTTTTGATGGCTTGGAGTTTTTATCACATTCAAAATGGTTTTGTTCACTTTCCCACCCATTTTGAGAAGCAAAATTAAAATTGGCATGCAAAGAACATCGCAAGATAAGCAAGAGTCTTTTTGCCTTTGAAGCACACATACAGGGTCTGAGATGCTTAAACAGTTACCACTCTGCAAGTTTTCATGTGAAGGCTGGGAGTCAAGGGGGAGGTGAAGTGTAATCATTAGTCAGTCAGCATGGAACATCAGCGAAATCTCAGCATTGCTGCCATGTGAGTCAATCGGGAGTTTTCTTGTTGGGGGCGGGGGGGCAGGGAAGAAATCAACTACTGTAAAAACCTGAAAAAGCTCTTGAATAGTCTAAAACGAAACATAGCTTACATATGCAGATATATATTGGAAGGAAGGATGTGGGCATGGGATTAATGGGAGAGACTGGGGAAGTTGTGAGCAGCGTCACCTATGATTAAACACACTGAGAAGGCGTTTGCAGAGCTCTGTTCTCGTTCAGCCAAGTGACAGGTACAAATCTGTACTAGGAGAAGCAGAGGGAACTGGGAGGTGAGTGAATGTGGTGGTTGCCTTTGCTCTGAACTGAGTGAAACAGAACCATTCCCTGCACACGCGAGACAACCAAAGGGGCGCTTGTGTCTAATTACAGCTCTGTGTGTGCGGACGACACTGACTGCACCCACCAAGCAATGCCCTGTTTAATGCCTCTGTTTTCACTCCTCTATCTTCTGAAGGATCGTAACCTAGAAACAGCCTTTCCCTTGAAGAGGAAGCTTGGGATCTGCAGCATCGCAGACCACTGTCTGTCCTTACTCAGCAGAGTTTCTTATGTGTGAGAATCAAGGGCTTTACAAAGTTACATGCAGAATATTTTAGTCAAATACATAGTAAATGGATGAATTAGGCCATTTTGCAGGTCAGGTTAGGACATTACTTGAAGTGGTGACAAATTATGGTGGATAAAGATCGTTCTGTGTTTCTTTTGAGAGGAAGAAAAAAATGCCTCTGCAAAATGGAGAAAGATTCCTCTCCTCTACCCCTTCTCCCCCCCCTTCCCCC
>NW_010224170.1:0-602 GCF_000690775.1 Eurypyga helias
CAAACAGAATAAATTACCTTCCCTCGCTGCCGTACCAGAGTCCCTCTCTCCTGACCTGAATTTTAAGTCCTGGCTTGGTTGTGGCACGGAGCACTGATGATTTATGAAAAGCAAGCCACTTCTCTGCGTATTCCCTCTGTTCAGCCAAGTGCTGGAATTTACCCTTCCTACACCATTACTGTCATTAATAACGAGGTGGCAAATAACAAGGGGCAAAACGAGCCAGGCCAAGTCCCAAGGGATCCCTCAGCCATCACAAAACCACTGAGCTCTCAGCACCCACCCAGCCAAGCCCCTTCTCCCCTTTTAACAGGTGGGGAAACTGAGGCAGGGCTGCAGCAGCTCCTGCTACCCCTCTCCCAGGCCACGGGTGTTAACAGGGAATGGGTGCTCTGCATAAGGACAGGGCAATGGGTTGTTCAGTAACTCCCTCCCGGCATCATTTGGGGGCTGATAAACCAGCGCACAAGGTCATTCCCTGCATGAACACTGGCTGCTGCTGCTGTTGTTATTATTATTATTATTTCTATTATTACTATTATTATTACTGAACCCAAGGGTTTAGTACAGCTGGGGGCTGTTTGCAGACTGGGGGTACCCTG
>NW_010224170.1:808-2228 GCF_000690775.1 Eurypyga helias
GTGGGTTATCCCAGCCCTTGATCACAGCCAAGGTTGGGGTCCCCATCGCAACTGGGGTAGGGGTACAGCACCACAGCTGAGACGGGGGTCCCCATCGAAGCAGGGGTCAGGGTCCCCATCACAGCCAGGGTCCCCACCGCAGCCATGGTCAGGGTACAGCACCACAACTGAGTCAGGGGTCCTCACGTTAGCCAGGGCGGGGGTCCCCACCATGGTCAGGGCACAGCATCACAACCAAGACAGGGCTCCCCATCGCAGCCAGGGTCCCCATCACCCCATCACTCCCACCAGCACCCAGGGTTCATGCCTGCCTCCGGCTGCAGGGTGACCAGAGGTGACTCCCCCACCAGCCAGGGCCATGCCCACCCCCGCTGGGGTGTCCCCCAGATAACCTGCACCCCCATGTCCCTGCCAGGGACATCCAAATTCCAATCCCACCCCCCAGCTGGCACCCAAAGCCCGAGCGCTCCCTCATCAAGACAAGACGGGGGCAGAGCTCCCGGGTGGGGTGCTCAGGGCACCCCCAGCCCCGTGGTCGTGTCCTTGTCCCTACCACCACCAACCCCCGTGGGACAGTGCTGGGAAAACACCACCACGAGCTCCCAGCTCCCCCCGAGCCCCGGCGGAGTCCTGGGAATAAACTTCTCAGAAGCTGCTGGGCAAACATCAACGCTATTCTCTTCCTGACCTTTTTTTCCGAAGGGGTAGGTCTGCAGAAGGTGGAAAGTAATCAGGGTTTGGACCTGGGATAAAAAATGGCAGGAGTAGGTTGGGCTGACTCCTTATAATTAATAGTGTGCCTCGTAATAGGATTCTCCAGCCTTCGGTGCTCCCTGGAAACACCTTTTTACATAAGATATTGCTCACGATGGAGCGGCAGAGTTTTGATTTATGGGGTTCTGGCCTCCAAGAGGCATCTGGGGGGCTGGCCTGGCTGGTGGGAGGTATGGGGGGGCGAGAGGAAAAGGGCTGAAGGCAGGGAGAGGGGTTTCTGGGGGGTTGGCAGCCAGGTGCTGGGGCAGGCGCTTGGCCAGGGGAAAAAGGGCTTTGTGGGGGGTGCCTGTGATTGGGGAGGTGGGTCTGAGCTGGTCCTGGGGCTGAGCCCCCTCTGCTCCCAAGGGGGTGGAGGCTGGGAAGGGGTTTGGGGCAGGAGGAGGTTTGTCTTCCCGCCCAACATCTCCAGGCAATGCACGGGGCACAGGCTCAGCTGGGGGACAGCTGGGGCCAGGGAACCCCACTGAGAGCAGGACCCCACATCACCCCAGGATGGAGAAAGGAGTGGGGAGAAACGGTGTTGGGGGGGACACAAAAAACCCCGGGGAGGTGCAATAGCAGAGGGCCAAAACCAAATTTCCCACTAGACAGTGGGAACGGGGGAAGAGCAGGAGAGCCTGGAGGAAAGGGGGGAATGGGAAAAAGT
>NW_010224171.1:0-3846 GCF_000690775.1 Eurypyga helias
CCGGCGGGCAGCAATCCCCGCGCGCCGCCCGCGCCTCACGCCCCCCGCAACGCTCACAAAGCGATTGTTGCTTTTCTGGGGGACGTCGTTACGTGTAAAAATCATCTCGAGCGAGGTTTCGGTTTGAGATAACGTGTGAGAGCATTAGGGAGATGTGTCGAAGCTTGTTACTCAAGCTAAATGAGGTAATTTTTAGCAGGGTGACGTGCTCATCTTTAAACCTTTGTGTTTTTAAATCCTGCGTGTGTCTGGTCTCTTCACACAAAAGTGTATTTTGCTTGTTTCTTCTCGTCGTCTTCAGGCTGAAGCCTTATGTAGGTCAGGCTTGGCTTAAGCAGATTTCCTGAACCTGCGTCAGCTTAAGCTGAAGGAATTTTAATAAACCCTCCCTTGTAGGCGTGGGCCTAAATGAGACTAGCCTAGTTAAGCCTGATCTTTTTCTGTTTGTGAAAAGGAGCTGAGCAGAGCTTGGGACTGCATGGTGGCTTCAGAGACGGCTTCCTTAATTCAAAGCTAACAATGGTGGGGAAGGCCAGATCTTCTAATTTTACCTTATCTGAAAAGCTCGATTTGCTAAAACTCGTCAAGCCGTACGTTAAAATTCTCGAGGAACATACCAATAAGCATTCTGTAATAGTGGAAAAAAACAAATGCTGGGATATCATAGCCGATAACTACAATGCCATCGGAGTAGATCGCCCTCCTCGCACTGCACAGGGCCTGCGCACGCTGTACAAGAGGCTCAAAGAATATGCCAAACAGGAGCTGTTGCAGCAAAAGGAGACCTACTCAGATTGTAAAAGCAGCATTTCCGAGCCAACCAAGAAAGTTGTGGAGATGATTCCACAGATTTCCAATGTGTGTTTAAGAGACAGGAGCGCTGCTCAAAGGTGAGACTATTCTTCTTTATTTTGTTGCTGAATGGAAATGATGGCGCCTCCTATCTACTGTGTAACGCTTTGCTTGTGGGCAGGCTCCTGGAAGGAATGTCCCCAGACGGGGAACAATGGCAAAATAAGATTGCTTTTGTTTCATGGGAAGCTTTATGGTGACTTAGCACTGCATTAAATTTTTTTTTTCTTCCAGCTGTCTTTCAAAGCCTGTTTCAGAGTCTTTGTCACACTCTGGAAAGTGAGGGTTAAGAGGGAATCAAAGAGAAATTGTAGCTCCAGCCTCTACCCCTCCCCTGCCTTTTAATAGGCAGATTATTCAAACACTGGAAAAGTGATGGCTATTCTCCTCCATTTAAGGTAATACTGCAGTCATTTTGCAACATATGGAACTATTACCAGTTTATATACGATTTTTAATAAAGTTAGTTCACAGAGCTGAGAAACCTTTCTCGTACACCTTTTTTGTCTCATTTACTCTGACGTTTGCATGTTATGTTTTAACTGATCCAATCCTTTAAAAAACAAGTGGACTCCCCACACCACAATGCCTTTGTGAGGGCAGATGTCTTTGAAATTATACTTTCCTTGCGCTGACGGTGGCTCCCTGAAACTGGAGCAAAGCTAATTGCAGTCTAAACTCCAAGCAGTTCTGTATTGGTAGTTCAAATACAGAGAGAAACTTTTCTTTTTTTGTAAGGTTGGGATTTTTTTTTACTGCTCAGGAAAAGTGAGACACACTGTCTAGATTTGAGCCAGACATAATACAGGCAGGCAGCACGCAGGCTTTCTCCCACAGCTGGCTAATGCCCCTCATACCTGACTTGCAACACTCTGATGGTTCTGTATTGGTCCTTGAGGGATCAAAAAATGCCTGGGTCGAGTTTTGGTTCCTCCACATATAAAAACTAAGGTAGGGAGGAGGAGAAAATAAGTCAAATAATTCCCCATCAACCTTGAGAAAGCTCTGATTTTCCTTATTTTCCCAAGCAGATTACTGGGCAGCGAACTTTCTGTATTTTAATCAGATACACTGGTAGTTGGTGCAGCAGTGTAACACTCCAAGAAAAGCTGGCATGCGCACACAGGCTGAATGGGATTCATGGTGCCACTGGTTGAACTGAATGGTAACAATTGTCTAACTCCCAACATGCCAGATGCTCTAAAAATATGCTGCTGTGGGTCCTTTGCGTAAAGAAGTCTGAAGCAAGTGGGCTGTGCTGCTGCTTTTGGTGAATGCCCCTGGAGGAACCGTTCCAAAGAATTCTCTGGAACAAAACGAGGCTTTTAATTGCGCTAATAAAGGTTGCAGTGTCTTGACCTCCAAGTTTTGTAAGGAGGGGGGGGGAAAAAATTAGTGTGAGAACTTTGGTTTGTAGATCGGCTTATAAAAAGTGCTGGCACTTTTCGTGAATGATTAAGAGCTACTGATCTCCATAGTTTGTCTTTTATAATTTAAAACATTTTTTTGCAGTCCCTCATGGGTCTGGGAGCATCGACGTGATTACTGCTTACCCAAAATGGTTGTTCCCAGGAGCAGCTGAAAGAAAGGAATATAATTTAAAAGATTTTTTTTTTTTCCCCCTGCCCAGCTACATCATTATTTGATCGTTCTAATTTTAACTCTGAGTTGTGTTTTACCCTAATTTTTCAAACCCTTGTATTGGGTTTTAACTCACCAGGATATGGCTTAGGTTTTGGAGGAGGGAAATAAAATCTAGAAGGAATCCAAATTCTTAATCGCACCTTTAAGCATTTTGTAGCTCGCTGTGATTAAACAAAACGTGGTGAATCACGAGTGCCTGCAGGGTCATAAACACCATCCCCCACTTGTGGTAACTGTTGTTTGTCTTTCTTTCAGTCAAGTCGTCAGAAGCATTAGTAACCATACGGGCAGCTCTTTTGTTTCTCAATTCCTTCTTTCTCTTTGCTGTCTAATTGTTTTCCTCTTAACGAGACTGGCTCTAAGGAGGGAAAAAAAAAAAAGCCTCGTCAGAGTTACCTGAAGATTTGGTGATTTTCTAGTTCTGTGTGGATAACACTTCAAGACGTGGATTTTTCACTGTTTGGAGGCTGTAGTCTATGTTAAGACTAAATCTCACCTATCTTTCTTCTCTTTAACTTCTCTGACTCTGCTCGCTCTCTGTTCCCTTTTGTCAGAATGACCTGCTTCTCCTGCTGGTTGTTTCCACTTTTCTCAGGCTAGAAGCTGGCCAGGAGCCAGCAAATAAGAAGGAGGGAAGCTGTGGTTGTGAAGAGGGGGAAACTCAGAATTACAGTCAGCGCTGGGGAAAACACGTGAAAATTTGTGTGCAGGATAATGTGAGAAAGAGACATACAGGAAGAGGTGAAGCTTTGACAGGAGGAGGAGGGAGTAGGGTGATATAACTCCATGGGCAGCTCAGGTAACAGTCAACAGAATTAAGATTAACCTGGTGTTTTCTTTGGGGAATAAATGAAAGGTCTGTTTTCAATAACTGCTTCAGATGGGCCTTTTTTAAAAAAAAACCCTTTAGTTAAAATGGTTTGGGTGGTTGACAGGATTCATTTTTGGAAAATATATTGCTCAGACCCTGTTGAACATTTTTACAATTGAGTATTGAGAAGCTTTCATGCTTTTCTTCTAGAAACTGCTCCTTCTTGTTAATGGGTGGCATGCTAGATCAGGGTCCTTTGGAAACTGCAGTCACGACTGCTTATTTCTTTTAAATCAAGAGTTTTGAAGAGCATGGGAGATGCTGAGGAGATGATTGTGCCACCTGATCAGGGAGTTAATGCTTTTACGTGAGAAGTAGGATGTACAGATGGAATTTCCCCTTCTGGGAATTTGAACCCACACCTGTTGCTAACAAGGACAGTGTTTTAATAATCCCATAGCGTTTCTCAATTTGTCGATTGTGGGGCCCACAAGGAGTTTCAAAAGTGTAAACAAACACCTCCCACCACCTCCCCACCC
>NW_010224171.1:3876-16945 GCF_000690775.1 Eurypyga helias
GGCCCTCCAGGGTTGGGGAGCATCTGTGAACGTTACATTAATCGTGGATCCACGCGCTGCCTTTAAATGCCAGCAGCAGCTCCGTTCTGCAGGGCCTGGGGAATGTCTCATATCCGCAACCACCTGTTTTAGGCAGTCATGGCCATGACCATGCACTGTCTCCAGTATCAGTACCAAGTTAGTATATTTCTGTTCCTGTGTTGCGCTCTACTTCCTTCCCAGTCATGCTGAAAGCATTCTTTGTAGACCGTAAAATAGATCAAGAAGCTGATCTGGCTTAAAAAAAGCGCATTACCTGAAGAAAGGAGAAGTGTAGGGTTTCAAACACAAATTGTGGTAGAGAAGTGGCAGGAACAGCTTGAGCCATTATTACCATCAAAGCCAGTGTAATGTCAAATCATTATTTGAGGTGCTGCTGACTCAGGGGGTTACAGAGGGATGGATGAGTCAAGTGGGCGTTGTACTTTCGAAAAGAAAGGCACAGAACTATAGGCTGTTCTTAATGGAAGTGTTTCTGTGCCTTCTCTTGAAGCTTCAGAGAAACACGGAGATCACTGATTCAAAGAGAAGAAGCAAGGATTAGCTTTGATTCCCTAATCTACTGCCAGGGTCATCAGCTGGGCTCTGGTTTCTTCTCCCAAAGGTCTTTGTGTAGTTTTATTCAGTGATTGTTTTACATTAAAAAAAAAAAAAATCCCAATACTTGAATGCATGAATCTGGAATAGGGAACACATGAGAACAGGAGGAGATGATTAAGTTTGGGAGATATGGAAATGTTTCTGCCACAGTCCACTCAATCTAAATCAATGCCCTTTTAAAATCACACAATATATGATATATACTCTTTCCTCTGTCACTTGCATGACTTGCTGCTGCTTTGTTTTCATTCTCATTTGTCACTAATAGTCTTCTTGCCTCTCCATTGTCAGCAGAGGGGCCTACCAGGATTGTTGGCTGTACTGCCTTTATAGTGACAGAATGGGGACAAGACAGGGCTGTGTATGTGTGTGTGGTGGAAAGAAGGAGGGGTACAGGTGGTAGTGATGCAATGAAGTAGAGTTCCAGGCATAGGTAGCAGAGTAATATTTCAAATGAAGCTTTAGTTACTTAGAGCTACGCCTTTTTAAAAATAGTTTTTAATGGATTATTTAAATATGATTTTGTGTGTTCTAGTGCTAGTATCGATAAAGAAACAGTTGCTGGCACCAGTTCACCACAGGCCATGTTGGATCACCATCCTGCGACCGTCATGATGGAGTTGCAATCAGAAGAGGATGTCAAACCTCCTCCTTCTTTGATTGTAGACTCACAGCAAAATGAGAACTTAGACCAAGAGGTAGAACACCAGCTGGTACGCATTATGGAAAGGTCTCCTTCAACATCGGTATCTTCAGTTGATATGAGACTGATGATGTCTCCCTCTCCTATACCAAGAAGAGATGAGGTGTTTAGGCTTGAGGTTGGAGAACGCTTTAGACCAATGTGTGGTTATGACCCACACGTGTTACAAATGCTGAAAGAAGAGCATCAAGTAATATTAGAAAATCAAAGAAAAATTGGCCTTTATGTCCAAGAAAAAAGGGATGGTTTGAAAAGAAAGCAGCAACTGGAAGAAGAACTACTGAGAACAAAAATCGAAGTAGAGAAGCTGAAGGCAATACGACTACGCCGTGATCTGCCAGAATACATCAATATCTGAATATTTTTATCATTTCTGTCATATTCTTTGAAATACTTAATAACAAATGCTTTTGCCCTAGCAAAATTGTTCCTTATGTTAATATGGATGGATCAAAATCTGGACTTGAGAGATGAAAGCATATTTTCCATGTGGTTCTTTACGTACCTTAGAAAAATATGTTGTATGGGTTTGAATGCACCAACAAGTATAATCAAAATCTGTATATTTAAGTGTTTAGGTTGCAAAAAAATCCAAACTCTATTAGAGTTGTCATGAGGTAATAGAAATTTATCTTGACTCTTTTTAAAGATGTTGATCGTATGCATTAATTTTTTCAAATAATCACTTATCCTTTAATATCTTAATGGAGTTACAGGTGAATAAATACATATGAAAAGGAGGAATAAGAGGCTGTGTTTAAGTGTCTTATTCAAATTCATAAATCTTACGACAGTGGTGACATTTTGCTGATAGATCCGCTTGGAAATCAAAATTACTGGATTGTTATATTTTTTTAATGTTCAGTAGATGGCTGAATAAATGTACATCTTTTTAAAAGTTACTACTTTTTGTTTCCAGCAGAGGAGTGTTTCCTAGGATGTTGTCAGAGTAGAGGCATGAATGCAACACTTGGTCCTGAAGGCTGCATGCATGTGTAATTTGTGTGTACAGTTACCATGACCGTATATTCAGTTACAGTAATTATACTGGTGATCAACCACAAAAATGTCTAATTTCCTCATTTGCATGCGTAATTACTACCGTGCATGTGCAACCATGACAGTTGCAGGTGCTTTTGATCGGTATCACTATGACTATAAGCTACTGAAATGAAGTAGTTTCTGTATGTAACATGTGACTTGAACAGAAGATTCTTTGTTATTCTGGGTACCTTTTATATATGCTGTTGTTCTGGTCTTTCCATTAGTTTCAAATAAAAAGCCCCAAATGCAAAAGAAATCGTTTCTTTTGTCTGTCCCAGTAGCAGCTGTTTCCTCTGCAGTTACAATCAACGTTCATAACTTGGAAGAAAAATACCTGGAAAGCATAAGTCCCAGATGATTAATTTCTTCATAATTCTTAGTCTCCTGCCTGTTTTGAATGGATCCACAATTGCCTTAGACCTCTGGCTCCTTATTCCCTGTAACAATACTTTCTCCTTCCTCTAACCCTTAGCACAAGAAAGGAAGCGAAGCACAGCATCAAGGAAACAGGGCGAACAAGGAGATGGAATTCCTCCCGTGCCTCCCATTTCAGGGGGCCCCAATAGCAGAAAAAACAACAGCTATAGGAAGGAGAATACTTCTTCCCCTGGCTGCTTGTAACTGTTGCTTCTATCACAACTGGTTTTCCCAAAATTGCTTCTTGCTCCCTTACCAAAGAACCTCGGCATGCAAGGATGGGGCACTGGTCTCCATCAGCAGACCCTGGACGAGGTAAGCCTCGTACCTCCTTGTCGGTCTTCTGAGTGAACCAGGTTACCTCTGTAGCCATGGGGATAAATCTTATTAAAAACTGAAGGCTGGAAAGATGTAAGTTTAATTGAGGAGCTAGTGAAGCTTGAAGAATTGTGGTTAAAATTTTATGATACAAGAGAAGGAATCGTGACTGTTTATGGCCGGGGTGACTAACAGGTTACAGGTGGGAAGAGTGGAGGAAACAAGCCTTTTGTTTACAAGCTGAGGAAAAATGCAAACAGATGTCGTCAGTATGGAGTTCCCCAATACTTTTCCAGTTGTTTTCTAGAGAAGAGTGCGCTGTGTGTGTTCTGTTGGGAATTTCTGCGTGCGCTGACAGTGATAATACCTGAATAAGTGGCCTCTGTTTCTGTACAGTCCTTGGCTTTCTGCTGCATTTTTCAGTTTAAGAACAGCGTTCCGTTTTCGTGTAGCTGGAAACACTTCAATGAGACACTCGCTTCTCTGAGTTTACAAGAGTCAAAATATTGGCTTTCATAAATAAATAAGGATTTTATTTGTTCTACTTCTCAGAAATGGGAAACAGCACCAAATTCTTTGCACTCGCCTTATAATTTGGAAATGCCCGATCTGATCCTTTCAGTTGCAAATCAGAATTCTGGTTTCCAGTGGTAAGGAATTAATTTCTGTTTGTTGTTTCCGTCCTTGCACATTATGCAAATGAACAAGTTTTTAATAGTTCAGAAAATAATTCCCAAACAGCTCATCATCTTGCAGTGGTTTTGAATGAATAGATACGTTGGCCGCCAAAATGCTGGGGAGATTTTACAGTGTTTTCTGTGGAAGTCTCCATTCTCCTTGAGTTAGATGAAGAGGTGACCTCCAGGGTTTCTATTGCTGTGGTATTTTTATTCCAGAGACTAGAATGAGAGGAATTTCCAGTCTCTGAAAGCTTGCAGTCCTTTCTGAACTGACAGACAAAGTAGATGCGACGATAGGACTCCGGGTAGAGCGAAGTCTCCCTTGTATTCTTGATATTGGAAAGGGAAGGATGCAAATGAATAAAGAAGTAAACTGCACCGGCCTGGTCACAACTGTCTCCCTGTCATCAGTGTTCTTCCACGTTTGGTTGTTGTGGCTTTTCTCATTTCTTCGTGGAAGGCCTTTCATTCTTACTGCAGGCAGCACCTCTAGTTCAGAGCTCGCATGCTTCTCGCTTCTTTGTTCTTGGTTGTGTTTGTTTTGGGGAGCTTGGGCTGGGGGGAGACGTGTCTTGTGTCCCTGTTGGGCTTGTTTCTTTACTAGTGACGTGACGTTTATTTCCGTTCGCTACAGAAATGTTTTCTCCTTCAGTGACAAGATACTGCTCTGTCAGTGCAGTATGGTGCCAGCTATGTATCGCCTCTCCGTGGTGGATCTGCCTTTCTCTCTCGCTCCACATCTGCTTTACGGTATCAGGTTACCTCTCCGAGTCAGAATTCTCCCTTCTCAGTGCCTGTTCCTGGTTTGGGTTTTTTCCCCATGGATTCCTAATGTGGGTACATGCACCACAGCTGTGGCTAGTCCTTGAAGGGCTACGAATTCTTACTGTTCCAGCAAGTGGTATTTCGTTTGTGTGTGTGAAAGGGATGGTGGGAAGACCTTTCCTCCTTCACCCCCATTCTTATCCTCTTATTCCCTTCGCTGCATCTGTCAGTGCCATTCCCTGTCTGCGTGTTTATAATGTACGTAGTGCAAGCAGAGTAATTTTAGGCTAGGACAAATTTCTACCATATGCTCACGTCCTTCTACTAAGATAACTGAAATAAACGGGCTCCAGGAGTCATTTAATTTCCAGCCTCTAATGGATTTATGTTTAGGATTAGGGTAAAAAACTGTAACTATGATAACTTTGTGATGATTGTGACAGCATAACTTGATTTATCTGCGTAATCATCTAATGATAAGTCTATAATTTGGTCGGCTGCTCCCTAATTATCTTGCTTTGTTTGGTCCCTCCCCGTTTCCCCCCTGTAAGCTTTCAACTCCTGTGGAATCATCCCAGTTGATGTGCTTGCCTTAGATCAGAATTCTTATCAGGTAAAAATGGTAGGAGAAAGAAGTACTCCAAGACGGGGAGAGATTACTTATAGCTAATCTTGCTTGTCATACTCCTGTTTTCTAATATCTTCCACCTCACTAGCTTCAATTCCTTTCTTTCATTTGTATTTGTACACATTTTCTGGCTTGGAATTTTTTTTCTCCCATACAGAGAAAATGCATACTACTGTTTGGTCTTGCATACTATCGTTGGGCAGATGGTGTGTCCACTGGATTTCCAATAGGCAAAGCCAGTAAGTTGCTTATCATTAGAAGTGAGTTGTTTCTGAACAAATGAGGAATTGTGGTAGCCAGGCTGGCTTGCTAAGCTGTCTTAAAATTTCTTGTATCTTAAAGTCCTTTAGGATGGTTCCATATGAATTTTAACTTTGGTAAAATCATAAGAAGGTTGCTGGTGAAGATGATAAAACGTTGTTTTCCTAGGATGTTGATTACTTTTCTATTTTGCACATGAAAATAAAGAGAAGCCTTTAAAAAGAATGTCTTTTAGCATTTGTCAATGTTTTAAAATACATGAAATGTAGCTTCTCAGTGTGTAATAAGTTGTGCTATTCTGTTTTTAAATATCCAGGTCTGAAATAATTTGAGAAATCTCATTCTTTAAGTCTTCGACTAATGAAAAAAAAGTCTGCTGCTTACAGCAGTTGAAATAATGGTCTGTTAGCTGGGTGTGCAACACATGACTAAATTTCAGTCATTCTGTGACCTATGTTTCTGTGTTTTATCTCCACTAAAAATGAAAGCGTCTGCCTTGATGTCAGCCAAGGTGCCTGTGTAGTGGTGGTTGCTCTTAAACGTCATCCAGTTTGTCTGGACAAAGTTTCCTCCATCCTAAAGATAACAATTTCCTGACGTTTTATTGAATACAAGCTCACAAAATTAGTCTCTGTGAAGTATTCCTTGTAAAACCTTCAGTTGTTCAGTGCTACAGCAGTTGAAAGCTTTGTCTGTGATTTGTGGGTGAGGGGAGGTGGGTGAGGGCCAGAAATCCTAAGGAAAGCTCAGCCGGCTGCAGGAGCTGGCATTCCCCGCTGCCCCTGCCTCTCTGCCATGCTATGGTATTTCCACGCTGGTTTATCCTAGTGATTACACAGAATGGTGTCTTGGTGTATCCCAGCATCGCTGAGTGAACGTTATCCTAGTGATTACACAGAATGATGTCTTGGTGTATCCCAAGATTGAGTGAGGGTGACGCCTTGTTTGACTCTATTATTCACACAGAGGAATGTCATATAATTTTCATTGATTACTTAATCAGCAGTTACTCCACATGATTTATGATTTCCATTTGCTGTTTAACAAAACTGCAGACTTGAAAAATCGTACTTATTTTTTGGTATTTTACATATGCTAATACATTTTTTTAAAAATGAAGTCATTGTACCCTGGCCATTTCCCGGTGGCTCTCGATTTTCATCTCTAGTTAGCACAACCACAATTATTAGCATAATTTAACACAAATGTCAGCTAAAAAAAAATTCCACTGGATTATGGTGCCCCTCCATACTCAGTTATGTCAGGACCTGGTTTGGTTAAGGCTCAGTCATTTTGATGACAGTATGCTGTGTCTCGCCATTTGTCTTTGTATGATCCTTGTCAGTACTGCTGATGTTTTCTCAAAATACGGCATTTTTCAAAGTTCAGAATTTTATGCATGCTTGGAATAAGTAAACCAGTTTATAAATTACTGATTTTATTTTTTTTTTTCTTTAACAGTGAAACAATAGGACAAAATGTTTCTCTAGTTTGGGGATGGGGAGGAAGAATTTTGGACTGCCTGTGGTTAGTTACTACAACATTATTTGTTCTCTCTATTGTATCTGATGTTGCAGTAGTTGTATGTGTTATTAATCACTGAAGATGTTATGTGAAAGCAAGCAATTTATCATAACTCAGCAGCAGTTTGCAGGTAAATATTATGTAGCACACTTGATACTACTGAGAATACAGTTTTTGGAGTCGAGGCGTCTGTGTGTGGCATGTACCAGAAATACTGAATTAAAATTGGGTAGGTATTACATTACAATTGCTGTTGATACATTCTCTGTCATAATATGGCATTCATTTAGGGGGGGCATTGTAAGCCAAAAAAAATTATTTTTGACTTACAAGCTCTGCAGGTTTCACCCAGGTGATGCTTGGCATTGTAAGGAAGCTGTGGCAGTGGGTTGTACGTCATGATGGACTTTCGGGTGATGTTAGTAGCATCCACTCTCAGTTTGGCCAAACCACACTGGGTCACTGCCTCTCGGGCTATGAATGTGTATGTTCTGTAAGTGCATTTGGGTTTCTTTACGCCTTTGCTTTTCTTCTGTGGAGAGGACTGTGGGGAGAATGCTCTGCTTTGGATATATTGAATATTGATCCTCTTTCCTCTGTAGTTTTCTAGTTTCCCTGTGCTTTTGAAAATGTACTTGAAATTTGGCATCAAGCTGGTCTTTGGCCATTCCTATAAAACCTCACTCAAGTTTGTTTTAATTCATAAGTCAGTGGAAGACACAAAATGTGGTCATTTTCAATGCAAGTTTGTTATACTTGGGGTATAGTCCCTCATAACTGAATTCTTAGGAAAGCCTGTCCAACCCGGGCGCATTGTGCTGTCAAGAGTGGAACAGGGATTTCTCAGCTGTGAATGCCTTGAATGAAAGGAGGAACATGTGTCCCTAGTTGTGCCCCGAGCAGGCCAGGCAGCCCCAGTGAGGAAGCCATTTGTTTAGATCCAGAGTGTGACAGATGACAGCACAATTGCCCTTCTTTTGGGGTGGTAAGGATTCCAAAGCTGTTGGACTATAGTGGCCCAGGTCTTCTGCAAAAAGGCCAGCAATAGCCTGGAAAAATACTGTTTGTAGCTCTGTGATTCAGTGTGCTGCGTGTGCAGAAAAGGACTGAACCGAGCTTGCTTGGGGAATTTAGCCACTGTTGTTTGTTGTAATTATTTCTGCTAGATAAAAGCTCTTCCTTTCAGAGGGGTTTTTGTTACATAATGCTAATTACATATGTGCTGATTTGCTGTAGTTGAGTTTTGAAAATACACGATTCCTAAGTGAACTTACAAGACGGTACTGAAGATGTTTTTCAACAGTCCAAAAGCTAAGTATATTTGAAAGTTTTGAATACTTTAAAAATATAGTGGGCATCTGTAAAGACTGTTCTCAGATGAAATATGGTACAGATAAATTTGATCTTTCTTTAAATCTTCTTCCCTGCTGCGTATGCACATGTATGTACCTACGTACGTACATGCACATCCCTACCCGATGAGATACACCCGCGGTAAGTTGATAAGAGCTGGCCGTGCTGCAGAGGCTTTCAGGAGGCATCATGGGTCAAAGCGGTCCCTTGGGAATAGCAAGTAGACCCAGTCTGCTGATGGCAAGCTGCCACATCTCCGTGTCTTCTAGCGTTTCCTTATGTAAGTGGTCTGCTCAGGGCCAGAAGTAGGCAGGGCTGACACAAAGTAGGCTCTGTTCAAGGCATCCTGAATTTACTGCTTCCTGAATGGGATCATCTTATGAACTTGCATTGGAATTTCTATGCAATTTAAGTTGTATTCAGTTTTCTTGTGTCCAGAGCCAGCAAAGGCAGCATCCCTATTCCCTCCTCCCTCATCTTCCCTTGTTCCAGTTTTGCTTTCCTAGTAAGAATTACAACTAGAGCTCTAGGATTTTGTGCTTGAGCCATAAATATTACTTTTCTGCTTGGACTACTGAATGGATTACATTTATGTAAATCAAAGTTATATAACTTGATTTGGAAAGAATACTCTTTCACTTTCCAAATATGTCATCAGCCACTCTGCAAGTAATCGTTGCTGCATAACACATGAAAGTTCTCAAAAATATGACTCATCCTTTGTGTGCCTCTTTCCAGGGCAATGTCATAAATTTTAAACAGTCCTGTTTAAATAATTTAGAATATGAATATATTGTGTTTCATGCTTGTGACAGTGGGCATAAGCTTTATTGATTATTTTTATTTTAAGGACACTTTATTATAATCCAGGGAAATCAAAGATGGCCATTAACAACACGAGCAGTACATTAAAAATGTTTTTCCTTCCAATATGTGCTAAAACAGATGTTAATAAGAAGGATACATAATCTCAATAAATCCCTTTCTGCCTGCATGCTTTTTGTTACAGATCTAAAAGTCTTTACATTTTAGGAACAGATTTTGTACAGCACAGAAATAGTTTTATTTTTAATAAAAACCAGTAATAGTAATAGCAAATGCGTAAGAGAATGAAAACACGTAGTTTGGCAAAGTACCATGTATGGATTTAGCTGTGTACCTTCCATTAGCATTTAAACACAAAAGGATGCATACTTACATCTCTGCAAGCTGCTTCAAAAATTGACTGCTTTTTGGGATGGCAACAATTAACCCATGATTGTGTAATAGCCTAGTAACTACTTCTTAGTAATGTGGATTTTTGGTTATTTAAATATTTGGAATTTTCCCACTTACATCCCATTTAGACCATCATTTATTGCAATAACATTCAATATTTACAGAGCCCAAGTTTAAATGTTGCTTTCTGACAACACTTTTGCAGTTATTTTTTGAAGTAAAAGCCTTTACTTGACAACTTAATCAAAACAACTTTCGGTGTGGAGTGCAACATTAAGAAGTGTAGTAGTAAACAGTCAACTTGGATGGCATTTGACTGGTTCCAGTCTTTTCCCGAGCTGATCGGGCTCACTGCACGGAATGATGCCTGCAGCCTTTCAGAATTCTCGTTGCGGCTGCTTTTTCCTTTGACAGTAGGACTTGCACGTCTATTTCTGTGCACTTGACAGAAGCTTTCAGCTAAGTTCATTAAATTTTTACAGTGGAAGCTGGAGTCAGTTGGATTTTTAGACACTTGAGAGGTTTAGGAAGAATAGTTTTCTACCTGTGGAGCTATAATTTTGAATGTATATGCTCTCCATCCTCCCTTCTCTGCAGTCGATACCCTCGCGAAGTAAATGTTTAATGAAATGGTGGTGAGAGGTTTGTTCCTACTTGTTCCAATTAAGTCCATCTGCCATCTCTATTACTCTACATAGACGCTTCCTATTTGAAAAGAAAATTAAGGTTACAAACACAAGCGCCCAAAATCTTGAAGATACGCACAACCTGAATGTGACCTTCTCATGCTGCTGGGTATAGTCATTAATTGCATGATTATGGGTTATATTTCTGAAGGCTTCCTTGCCAGTTCACAGAATGGACTGTGTCCGCTTAGTGGGGCACTGTTCAGTATTATCGTTCCACCTCTTTGTTCAGTTATGGGCTTAATGCCTTGTTTTCAGCACACTATTCAAACTGTTTTGAATTAATTGGCTAGGTTTTTTCCCCTCTGGTGCCCATCATGATAGTGTCCTAGTGCTTCACAGATGGAATTATGTTTCACAACATCCTTGTGAGAGGAGAGGTTGGTATAATCTCCACTCGCTGGGAGGCAGAGCAGGAGTTGAGGCGCAGAGAGGGTAAAACCAGAAAGCCCCATTGTTGCTGAAGGCACAGACCGGATCAGCTCGGACTGCATTATCTCGGTGCTTCATCGTTCCAAACCACAACTTCCAGTTGCACCTGTGAGTGTTCACTGTTACTACAAACGAGACTGAGTCAGACAGGTCAAGCGCTCAAATGCTTACTGCTGCAAAGTTGGGGTTAAATGATTTTACTTACACGGCAGAGGAAGTTCAGAAGACATGCAGGTCAATTCCAGTTCTCCAAGGCACTCTGCAGCTTATCTAACCACGAATTGACTTTCTGTCCTTGCAATCTCGGCCTCCTCCATCACACACCTTTTGCAGTTTGCAACCAAAGCAGCTCAGGGCTCACTCAGGCAGCAGCAGCCCCTTACTCTCTGCCGCTGCTGAGCAGTTCAGTTCTCCGCAGTGAATGAGCAAGAACTCCCGCGCGAGCAGTTCAGTTCTCTGCAGTGAATGAGCAAGAACTCCCGCGGCAATGTAGCGCAGCATGTTTTATCTTTATAGACTTTATCATTAATGCATGCACACGATGGGGCAGGGCAGGTCACTGGAACACTCTTAGACATCTCCAAACTTTGCTCAGCTTCACAACCTTATAACTATTCACTTAATGAAAACTGAGTTTTGGGGGTGAGTGGGTGACATAGTTTTGTGCCGTGAGGTTATGGATGTTAATCTTTTGTCTTTTAGGGAAAATTAACATTTCTAAACAGATTATTCCCTGTATTTTGATATTTTCATCTGTGCAGGATGGACAAGGTTGAAACTCTTACCTTTGCCCTTTGGATTAATAAAGTGAATTAGTGCATTAGGAGGGCACTGAATTCAGTGTAGACCATCAATATAGTGGCATGCAGTGTTTTGCCTGGTGAGTTTTGCACGTGTTTGCTGAGAGCAAAGAAAATGAAAGGCTGAAAAATTTTCAGGTTGAAGAGCAGAATGTACCGAAGGGACTTTGGGGAAAACGATATGATGATCCAAGCTTTAGTTCCTGCTTTACCCTGACTGTCTTGTCCACTGGAAGCTATTTGTCGGATTCTGGGATCTCCACCAGTCCTAAACTCAGACCTGATTTGGGTTTGTCTTGCAGAGTGGGATCAGTCAGAGGGTTCATTTCAAAACCTGAATTGCCTCCGTCTCTTAAGTTGCACCTGAATGTCTCCTCGCAGCCCAACTTACAGAGGCTGTTGCAATGCCATGTGGTCCTTAGCAGGTTTCTTCCATTGTCCACTTTATTTTCCCTGTCACTGCCTGATCGGTTACTGTTCTCATTTCTTCCTCCCAAGTCTTCCCTTGATTTCAATTTTTTAGTGAACCTTGAATTTGGAGGAGAGATGAGGAGCAGTAAGTTTCTCTTATGCCAGTTACTGCTCGGAAAATTCCAACTCTCTCTCTGCCCCTTGACTCTTACACTGCACTCGGGTTCCAGTTTGCCTCACTGGTTCTCCCCATCCCTCCTCCTAACATAATCTGTCGTCTTCCTACTCTTTTTACTCCCTGCCTGGTTTCTAGCCTTTCCCTGCCCGCTCTGCTTCCAGATCAGATTTAGGGTATTTTAGCCAGTTGTCAATTTTCCACAGGTTTAACATCAACCTTCCTTTCCAGCCGTAGTCTTTCTTTTCAGGCTGCTTCTCCCAAATTGCTCTTCCTTGTAGCTGGTCCTTGTCCGCTTTGCCATCTTTCCCTGTTTGGTGTTAGGAGGAGAGATGATGTCTCCAAGGAGAGGGACAAGGAAGGATTGCCTGCTGGCATGCTTGGAAGAGACCCAGCTTTGGTCCGAGCAGTGAGAGCGGTGACTGCAGAGAAGGCTATTCTCTGCCTCAGTTAGAGCATGTCCAGTGTGTAATCCGCAGGAAATTAATTTGCAGAGAATGTGCAAACTGCATTTATTTCCAAGAGCTTTTAGCTTTCAAGAATGGAAAAAGTTTTACCCCAGCCAAAAGGAAAAAGCGGCGCTATCTTCTCCCCAGATTTTTAGATTGTTTTCCAGAGTACTGAGTTATTACAGCTTCTACAAGGAATAATAGTTTATTGTGCCTAAACCGGCATTAATCTGTGATTTTTGTTCTCATAAACAGTGATTTTTCTTTCACTGAAAGTGTTTAAGGACGTCGTGTATGCGTGAATATGTGTGTTTAAACGGAGACAGCTGGCATGGAAGCTGCTGTATGGGCTGATGGAGGTCTGGGGAAGTTACTACCTATGTGAGATAAGATCGGCTAACAGAGATCGCCATAGTAATGCACGTGCAGCAATCTAGAGGCTAGTTTGACTGGTGTACATGAAGTGACTTTGACACAGATGTTTGAAAATAGTAAAAAGTTTTTGTGATTTACATTTGTGTTTAAAAAATAATTTTGTTTGTTAAACGATGATGGGTTTTTCATAG
>NW_010224171.1:16978-23619 GCF_000690775.1 Eurypyga helias
GGAAATACCAGTCTTTAGGTGAGTTTGCTAACGATGCTCGTATGTGTGAGATGAATCACATGTACATTTAGTGTTTGAAAGGGGTACAAAGCAGTGGGTTGTAATCATAGAATCATAGAATCACAGAATGGTTTGGGTTGGAAGGTACCTTAAAGCCCATCTAGTTCCAACCCCCCTGCCATGGGCAGGGACACCTTCCACTAGACCAGGTTGCTCAAAGCCTCATCCAGCCTGGCCTTGAAGACATCCAGGGATGGGGCATCCACAACATCTCTGGGCAACCTGTTCCAGTGCCTCACCACCCTCTCTGTGAAGAATTTCTTCCTGATATCTAATCTAAACCTCCCTATTTTCAATTGGTACACATTACCCCTTGTCCTATCACTACAAGCTCTTGTAAAAAGTCCTCTCCCAGCACCCTTGTAGGCCCCCTTCAGATACTGGAAAGCTGCAATGAGGTCTCCTCGGAGCCTCCTCTTCTCCAGGCTGAACAAGCCCAGTTCTCGCAGCCTTTCGTCATAGGAGAGGTGCTCCAGCTCTCTGAGCATCTTCGTGGCCTCCTCTGGACTCGCTCCAACCGGTCAATATCCTTCTGATACTGAGGGCTCCACAGTTGGACTCAGCACTCCAGGTGGGGTCTCACCAGAGCAGAATACAGGGGCAGAATCACTCTGTAATCGAGCCACTCCGAGATGTAATCCCAGCTGTCATTGATTCCCATGGCTTTAGGGCAATGCAGCTTGACACTTGCTGGTTGCACTCCTCATAAAAGTCTTGTAGAAGTGCTGTGAGAAGAGTTATTGCATATTTTTCCATCTTTGAGGCACACTAATCTGCATTTACATGGTAGCTTAGTATTAAGTTTATCATTAGACTGTAATTGCTTTGCAAATGAAGAATGATGCTATCTCTGTCTTGTATTTCTTTCAATACTCCTGGGATATCTTAGGGGTGTTTAATATACAGATCTTTCATATGGAACAAGACATTTAACTGCTATGTAAACATCTGTTCTCTTAATGTTATGGATTAATTTGATTAAGGAACTTTTCGATTACTTCCTCTGCTCAGAAGTTGGAGTTGATGCTGGCCCAGTGGAGCAGATCCATGGCACGTGTGTAGAGCGCCTGCAGCAGAGCACTGTCATCGAGTTTCAGCCCTGATTCATTCAGGGCCCAAATCTCCTTTTACCAGGTTTTTGTTCGGTAGAGAATGCAAATCGAATCAAAGTTGTCTGCTTTAAATTGTAATTTTTGCACTGCAACACTTCTGTTTATTTAGAAGAACCAGAGCGGTTGAGGGAAAACTCCCGGTCATTCCATACATGCTTACAACGTGGAAGTTGAGGTATGGAGGTGTTGGGTAACTTGACAGGAAAGGTTGGATGGGGTTAAGCCATCCATTAAAGCACAGCTCAGGCCGAGTGCCCTGCTCACTGGAGGATGCTGCACTCCATACCTGCAGTGCTGCGGTCCAGTGGATTGAACCTGCATGTTTGAGGTACCTTTTGTAGTCTCTTACGTTACCTCTGCTTCCTTGATGCATTGGGATTAACCTGCACTTAATCGATGCATTTTCTGGAAATCCTGCTCATCTGGTTAAACTAGTTTGCCATTGGAATGCTCCCCCATTCCCTCTCCTGGATCCTGTCCCGCTTTCTGTAAATCATCACCGTCCTCAGGCTGCTGAAACTTTTCCTCATGTCGACTAGGCCGTGGTTTATCTTTTGAAACTTAAGCCCTTGCTCAACC
Source organism: Eurypyga helias (assembly GCF_000690775.1). Taxonomy (NCBI): domain Eukaryota; kingdom Metazoa; phylum Chordata; class Aves; order Eurypygiformes; family Eurypygidae; genus Eurypyga; species Eurypyga helias. Next base: position 18,730 of record NW_010224171.1, read on the forward strand.
AGACAGAGAAAGCTTTTGTATTTGTGGAAGCCTTTCAGAGCCTTACTAGCCATGTCTTTAAAGGCCCCAAGCCCTTCATTCTGGGCTGGAAGACATGCCACTTGCTAGAGTTCCCTCCCGGCTAAGGAAACCGCGCTCCCAGGCTGAGCGGTTTGCTGGTGGGAGAGAAATGAGTGGGCATGGTTTCCTGATCTTTCTCAGACTGTGCTGTACACGTAGTTCCTGTTACTTATTATTTTCAGTCCAAACTGATTAACAGGTGAGCTCAGAATTTACAATTGCAGTTTATATCTGCCAGGGTCTCAGCAAACCCAGCACTGTTTAGATACCGTCTGCGGTCAGTGAGCAGCAAGGGTTTTACTGTCCGAAACGTTGCTCTCCCTGCCCCTGTGTCAAACACTGAACTTAGTCCCTGCGCCTAACATACCGGTCTCATTTCAATTGCTGGAAAGTTCCTGACGCTGGATTTATCGGCTATAGGTGTGATGCTGAACACAAACAAAAATTATAAGGTAAAGAGGTTGAACACAAGTACCTAATGCGCATTGTTGGTGAACAGGTTTAGGTTCCATTCAAGAGAACTCTGTGGAAGATAATTTTGAGAGGATGTAATTATTTTTACATTAAAAAAGTTTAATTAAAAAAAAAAAGAGAAAAATACCTTAGCACACTTACCTGAAACTATACTGTAGTTATAGGTAAAAGAATACTTTATGTAGCATGGAAACAAATCGTTACTGAATATTTTTATGAACAGAAATGAGAATCATTCAGAAGACAAATTGAGGGAAGGAATCTGAGCGCTGCTGAGGCTGTTATTTCTCAGTCTTCCCATAGGGACATGGTCGTATTGTATGGAATACTGGTGCCCTTCTCACTGGGGGCATGTTGCTTTGGAAGTCCTTTTCACCAAAAGTTACTATTACAAAATGCAAGCAGTTTCCAGCTCTGTTTCTTAATTACTGGTTTCCTTATTACTTCAAATGAAGTAAGGATAAGAAGAGTTTGAAGAATTGTTATCCACCTGAAAGTTAATCTACTGGTGATTCAGATAACACCACGCAGGACTGCCTGCGTAAAAGAGCACTGACCATAAAACAGATATCTGCGGTCACCAAACTCATGTGGGAGGTCAGTGGAGGAGTGAAGGACGTGGTCGTTTGTTCATGGATGGCCATCCTTCAAGAGAGAAGAAAGTTCTGCAATGAAATCTCCAGTTTGTGCAGTAAGAGTTACTTAAAATCTTAATATGAGGAAAGAAGTTGCTGATTAAACAAAGAATATCAGTTTGAAAAGCTAAAAAGTCTTGCATTTGTCTTGTTGAAAGTTTACCTATTAGAAACTCAATATAGAATCAAATTGGTCTTTTGTAGTTTTAGAGATGTACGGGTTTTCTCTCTTCATCTCCTCTCTCCTCCTCTAAATCTTATCACTTGTGATTACTGAAGATCCGACAGAGCCCTTGTACCTTTTTGCAAAACTGCAAGGATTTATTCTTGTTCTTTGGCTCGTTTCCCAGGTTTCATCTACAAAGAATCCCCTACATTTCAAAAAGAGATGCTCTGTTCTGTTTTCTCATCCTTCTGGGGTGTGCCAATGTTCAGTAGCTGCTCTGTTACCCCCTGGAGACGGGGGCATCTGGCACATCAAGCACCACAGATGTTGGCTAATGCCCTGAAGAAACATCCACCTATGGAAAATCCTGTCTGCATTAGGCACTGGGTTGGCACAGAGTTGTATACAGACAATAAAACTTTCAGAGAGCTTTGGGAATAAATAAATACAGCCTTTTTAATTTACATAATGCCTTTTTAGTAGATGCTAGTCTGAAAAATAGCACTGGTTTTAGGTTTGTAACTTACGAGTGTACTGCAGTTTTAAGAATACGTAGACTTGATGTACAAATGATAAAGTTGCCTCTTGATTGGACCATTATTGTGAGCAAAAGTTTACTCTTGCTGCTTCTCCTTTAAATACCAACACACTTGGAAATTTTGGAAAGGTTAGTCTGTGACCTAAGCACTTTTTGTAACAGATTTGTGTAGTGTTGAGTCCCAGATGGAATCAAAGGAGCAAACCGATTTAAGCCTTTAACCAGCATGCAAGGGTATTTTAATGAAAATTAGTCTGATTCTCCCTTTGAAGCTGTGCATGTGTAGAAAAGGAATGCTACAGATACTCCTTTAGGTAATGCTGGGGACTTGCCCACCATTACTTATGTCAGATTGCTAGCTCTTGAAAGCACGTGTTTATTTTTAATCGATAGTATAATCAACTGCTGTCTGTTCTAGTATGATTTCTTAACCTTATTAACCTAAATATTTCCTGTTAATATTTACATGCGTGACACTTGTAATTAGGTATCTACTGACAAATCTAAATCAATCCTAAGCCTAGCAACAACATTTGAGTTGCTGCAATCTCAAAAGATGGTCTGTTTCAAGATTTGCACAATTACTTATTTTTAAAGAGCATAAGGAAAAGAGCTGAAATAACCTTTTGCCTTATTACAATTATGGTTATTCTGCAACTTGGTACTAATGACTTCAGCCTCAGAGCTGGCTACTGGCCTCCTTTGCTCCCTTTCCTGAGCTCTGTACTCCTGTCCTTGCTTCCAGAACACTGCCCAGCACCATCTCACCAGGACTCTGTTTTCTTTTTCTCCTATGGCCACTTCCCTTTTGTTTTTTCTCCAGCCATTCCTTTTATTCTTTGTCCACTCTCATCATCTTGTATGTCAGCTCAGGAGGAGCACGCTTACTACTGTACCAAGTAATGCGCTTTTCCTGCAAGTGCCTACTTTCTGAAAGCAATTTAGGTTCCTACTGTTGGGTCCTTTCCTGCTCCAGACTTAGCATAAGCAGCCCAGGACAGGAAATACTCCACTTTGTTATGTAAGTTGAAATGCATAGATTGCCCTTGATTTATTTGAAATGCAAATGATCGTACACTTCAATGCAAATGACTGTACTCAGGTTCAAGAGACACTGAGATGCTCTTTGTTGTTTTATTTCCCTTTTAGATGCTCTGTATTTGCCAACATCAGGGACAGCAAAGGAAGAAACTGCTCAGGAAGAACCTGAATGCCTTGTGAAATATTTCAGTGTTGTGTGGTGTAAGGCATCAAAGAAAAAGCACAAGAAGTGGGAAGGCGATGCTGTTCTTATTGCAAAAGGAAAGTCAGTAATACTGAAAGATATGGAAGGCAAAGACATTGGAAGAGGTACTGTAGATGGGTGTAGTTGTGTAAGTGAACCGCTGGCTTAAAAGAATTGGGCTTTGAATAACAGAGAGACAGCTCTTCAGATAATTTAGAGTTCTCCATACCAGTGTCAACCACAGGATGAAAACAGGGTTTTCTGGGGGCTGGGAAGGAGGGAGTTTTATCTTCTTTACATATAAGGCAGATGCATGGGGGAGGCTGGGGCAGGTTGAATAACGTTATTCACAGAAACACCAAATGCTAGTCCAAGGAGAGGATCTGGAAATGAACGGCTGTACTAATTCAGCAGGGATGCCAAATGAGGGATGAGTAGTTGGTTTTGGTTGCTCACATAATACATTGGAGGAGGTGTTAAAATTAGGGAAAAATATACAGGTAAGTTCCTCGTAGATATTCCAACCAGTAGTATGGCAACTGGAAATGTAGAGGTCGGATCTGTACTTTTCAGCCAGACAAACAGCTAAAAATATTGTCTTTGTCGTAAAGAAAAGCAAACAGCAACATTTTTCAGCTAAGCCAAAGTCAACTGTGTAGCAATTTTTAGTCTTGTAGTTTTAGCAGCAGCTGCTGCTGTAAGACTCAGTTTGGGTTGATATGAGAGTTAAAAATAAGACTTGCAAACTACAGGCTGCAGTCAACTCGAAGCAGTCATTTTTAGTGAAAGCAAAGCAAGATTTAACTTTGCGAACAGAACCAAAGATATTTTGTAAGGGAATAGGATTGGACAATGTTGCTGTAAAACATAATTTGATTGATTTTAGGGCTGAGATGGCTTCTCTGCCCTTTTGTTGCAATCATAACATTGCGAATCTTGTAAGAACCAGGCAGTTTTGATTTGCAGATCAGCCTGTGACTTAGAAACTAATTTGAATTTATTTATAGCAAAGCAATATATGTACAGACTTGCTTGTTGTTGAAAAAGGCAGAGAAAAAGAGAGTAATGCCTGGAATGCATCAGCCACCACCTTGTTGTGGTTTTTTTTCCAAGTCCTGCCTTCTTGAATGAGCAGAAGACACAATAGAAAAATGAAACTTCTGATTTTTGCTGGTAAAAGTCTTTCTGCTATGTTTGATGGTGTCAGGGAGCCCAATGATACCAATGTCATGGGTACTATCTTCCCTATTCAGAGTTGCTTTCAATGCTCCTCGAGTCTAAGAAAACCATAAATTTACCAATCTAAGCAGTGTATGTTTTAAATTTCTGCAATTATTTCACAAGCCCATTGAGTGAGAAGGGAAGGTCTGGGAGTGGTGCTTACCTCCAAAATTGCATTTGATACTCAGAAGTTTACAGTGAATGTGAATGAACATCCAGGATTATTGTTTTTAAATGGGAAGAAAAGGGCAAAGGAAGATCTTTTTAAAAAGTTTTAAATTTTTTTACTTAGGCATACCAGGGCTGTATCTAAGAAGGGGCATGGGATCCTAAAACCATCAGAGGCTGTAGCTTGCTTTCGGGGCAGCAAAACTTCTTGCTTTCCCCCCCTGCCAATGCCCTAATTTCTTAATAGTGTATCGCAAAGAATTTAGGAAGTGCTCTCATGCAGTTTGCTGTGTGTTATAGAAACAGGTTTTTTTGGCAGCTGCGTAAACATTTCAACCTCTTTGTTGGCTTTTTGCCTTTCCGAAGTTCCCATCTACCCATAAGGCCTTAGAATTAGGCTCTT
>NW_010224171.1:23650-41723 GCF_000690775.1 Eurypyga helias
GATCCTGCGCAGGAATACACCTGTATTCAGTACATGCAGCTTGAAGCTGTGTAGAGGCAGTAACAGGAACTAAAAATGCAGGGGAAGGAGAGCTCATAGATGCCCTCTCCAGGTACCTCGTATAGGAAGGCACGTGGATTCCCTTGTGTTCTGGCACCGTCAGCTCTTTCCTGAAAGCGAATGTTCCTCTTCCAAGAACCAAACAAGGATCACTGTGTGCTCTTTGCATACATTTAGTGGAGGGGAAGAAAAACATCGCCTTCTCCCTTTTGCCCAGACTGTTTTCAGCGCTTGCTTAGACTGTGAAACACATTCCTAAAGTCATTCTCTTAAAGGCATCCAAATCCAGATCTTCACCTTCCAGTCCATCGGGAAAGGCACATTCCTAGGAGTGGGAGAGCTGAGCTTTGCAAACAGCTCCCGGCAGTCTGTATGTAGTGTTTGTTGGATAAAATCAGTGTAAAAACTCGGGGAGTTTTGCCTCTTTCACATGTGAGTGCTGGTCTATGCAGTCATGCGCTTTGTTTTTTGGTCTACTTAAGGATCCCAACCTGTTTATTCCAAGTGGCACAAATTCAACAACTGGGCTAAAGAATGTTCCTGCTTCTAATTGTGAGGTAGAGATGGGGCATTGACCTGCCTGGGTTACGGAAAGAATTATGTCTGTCTCCCATTTCTTATGTGAGAGCTTCAAGCACTGGAAGGCTATTTAAAAGAAGGAACCACCTCTCTTTCCTACGTCTTTATTTAAAAATAAAGCAGCAGCTGCATTCTGTAACTGGAGTAATAGTATGTGGTAGCTGCACTGAGAATGCCCAGCCAACAGCATCCTTAAGAGGGCACAGGAAAATATATCAGCTACCTGACAGATTTCTGAGTGAGCGAACTATTGAGTTGATCGATAAATACTGGCAAAAAAACAGACATACATGTTTCAGAGCATATGTAGAAGTAAAGATTTTGGATGCATACAAGTCCTTAATTTTATAAAGTTAATTTAGAATGATTTTAAGGGTAGAATATTCCGTCTAGATCGACAGAAGGAGGGGGTAATGGTGTTTGTGTCAGGGCATGAAAGGAAGAAAAAAGCACCTAAAATGATCGTTAGTTTTGAGCAAGTTTAAGGCAAGCTGCTAGATTTTATGATATGGGGCTGTTTTTTGTGAATTCCTTTAAATGGGTATTTGACATTCAGTGGAACTGATTGTGGACAATGATAGAATATTTGCTTACATATTCTGGCATCTAATTTTGATTATTACCACTGAAATATCAAGCTCTGTTAAGGAGAGAAAGGCTTTATGAGTTCATATGTGCAACAGTTCAAATCCTTAAAAATTGAATATCTGTGGACAGGTTTGTTTTTTCTTCCTTCAGATGAGTACAGATGTTAAGGAAGAAGCATTTGCTGTCTTGTCCTAATTGCTAATTTTTTCTATTACTTTAGGTACTGGATATAAGTCTAAAGAGCTAGACAGTCTTGATGAAGGCCAAACACTGATGGTTGGAGGAAAAGAAATTGAAGTGATGGGTGTAATTTCAGCAGATGACTTCAGCAGTGGCAGGTGTTTTCAGGCTGGAATCGGGACGCCTGACACTGTGTCAACTGCTTTATCTCAAACTAATATGAAACCGTTTCGTAAGCCATTCAAAAGTGTTTGTCAATCCAATACTAAAGAGAACATGCTCAGAGATTCTCAAGGCTGCAAACCTCGCCATGATCCAAACGCTTCAAGTAAGATTCAGATTTTTAAGTGTCTTTAAGCATCCTCTGGCTCTCAAAAAAAGTTGAACGTGTAACCAGAATTTTCTTGTTCCACAATGTATTACTGAAGTGTTTCTGACGTACAGTGCTAGCGTTTCTATCAGCATCATGTGTGTTTCTAACGAGTGGAATGGTCTGCACTGCACAGTGTCTCATAGTTGTTACAGATGGCTGTAGAAACAAGTTAGAGCGGTTTCTGAGAGTTTTGCCAAGAAAAATGACGATATTGGTCAGAGAAACAGCCTGACACGCTAGAAGTTTTAGATGGGTTCCAGCTTCCCACTGGGGTCGGTGAAGCACTGGTATAATACGGCAGCACAGTGGAGGGTCAGTAAGAGAGAGGTTAAGCTGGATTCTGACAGTGCCTGATCCTTGGCGGCCAGCGAGTGTAACTACACTGCTCAAACTCAGCTGGGTACATTTTGGAATAAAAATTTTGTTTTATAATGCTGGAAGTATCATGAGAGTTTACAAATTGCATAGAAACAAGCTGGTTAAGCAGTTGTGTAAGAGGCATCCTGTAAATATTTGATAGCTGCAGGAAGTGTATTGCTCATCTAAATGAGAAGTACTCTTTTGTCTGTCAATAACAAACCATTTAGGAACTGTATTCTTCTGATGGCTTTATCCTTCAGATGAAAGATAAAAAGGAGTTTAAAAAAATGTTACTAAGCAGAGCAATGCATATTTAAAAAAAACCCACAAGTTTATTCTACATTCTTACTACAGTTATGCCTCCATCCTACTTCTTACCTCATATCCTGATACTATGGGACTTTTCAAAGCTGCTAGCTGGTTGCTGTGTAAATAAACAATGAAATCCCAACTAGGTGGTAATTAGTGCTATCATTGGCCCTTTCGTAAGAGCAGACTTACTAACACCAGCTTCTGGTCTGAATTCAGCTTGATTATGTTGTATCTAAGAATATTCCTTCCTGTGGTTGCAAGATGATACTACATTAGCTTTCTAACCTAAAACCTGGCAAAGACCTGATATATTCAACACTCAAAACATTCAACACTCAAATTAACTTCTTTGTTATTTTTGCACTAGTCTGTCAAAACACTATTGTTTATTCTAGTTCTTTGTCTCCTGTGGCTTTCCTTCCGGTGAATCTGAGTATCTCCTATGAGATTTCCCTGAACTGCCTGATACGGAGAGCTCTCAACACATCAGCAGGTTGGGCTGTCAGTCATTAGTGTGGATTGCACAGGAGATTCACCTAGCTTATTTAAATGCATTGTTGCACAAGCTCAGAAGTAATGGAGACACTTTCCTAGACCAGGACCTTAGGCCTGAAGCATTCAGAGGTTTTCATGTTGAGGTCTATGCCAATAGCTGATTAAAATGCAACTGCTTTCAAAATGGAAAGTCCTTTATCCTTGTGCTCAGCAGAACAGAGCACAGTGACAAAGATGTAGCGCGACGTTTTCTACGTATGATTTCTAAACTTTTAGTCCATTGCCCATCTAAGCTGTGATTCTTCCATTTCAGAGGCTGCAGAATTTTATCAGAAAGGCTGTCTTTTTGTCACCACCGGCTCTTACATAAGCAGGCATGCAATTTGATGTAGTCTATCAGAACTCAGCCTTTTGTCAGGAGGAAACAAAATCTCCCTGAATCATACAACCCATCAACCAACCTACTCCCATGAATTAATTATCAGTATAGATCTACTCTAGTGACATAACAATGCCAGGACCTATAAATTGCTTTCAGATTCCATCCTCTGGCAGTACAGTTTCCGTGAGGACGTATAGCACCGATATGAGCAACCCAGTATGGACATTGTTTTGCAAAATTATGAGGTTAGAGTTTGCAAACAAATTATGGCAAGCAAAACTGTTTATTTAGGTGTAGCCAAAGGATATATCCTAATATTTCATGCTCTCTTTGCCTCTGTATGTCTTCAAACCTTTCATCTTCATTAATGCATGCAGTGTGGCAGCCTTTGTCAACTCACTCCCAGTCCTTCCCTGTTTATTTTTTTTAACAAATCGTTGTCTTTTTCTCTCTGTTTCTCAGACAGAGAAGTCTTTTTGGGCAGCTACAAGAATATCCCCTTGTAGTCTCTAGACTTGGTGCAGGTCATTATTTATATCCTTTATCTTAAACTTTTCTTTAAGAAGACTTTTATAACTTCTTCTGATTTAACTCTATGCATTCGAAGTCATATCGCAACATTTATTACGCAGGCAATTTCATCTCATCATGAAAAATCCACTAGAATTTCTCAGTTTGTCACGTTTACCTTTGACAGAAGTGCAGACTATTTGGGAAACCTCTGTAAAAGGATTTTTTTTTATTTAGAAGGTGATCTAGATGCTCTGTTGGTAAATCCATTTTCTGTCTGAGAATGGTCAATCTACTAACCAGTATTTTTAGCTGTCATTAGATTATTGACTTTATTGTGTGGCTGAGTTAGAGAAATAATGCCCTTTGCTCACAGACTAAAAATAATGGTTTTGTGCAATTCTTGCATATGTTTTGAACTTTCAGATTCTCTAGTTATGCCAAGACCAAATGCAAGTCATCAGTGGACATTCAATAAGGCTGGTTTACCTATGGTGGATGTAGTTGTGGATCCTTACATTGCAAATAATCTCCGACCCCATCAGAAAGAAGGAATAATATTTCTATATGAATGTGTAATGGGAATGAGGTAAGATGATATATTTTGGCTTTCAGTACCTGTAATGTTTTCATGCTGACGTTCAAAATTAGACAATTTGAATGGGAAGATTTGAGCGATTGTTCAATTAATTAATATTAGTAATGTTATCTCAGTAAAGATTGCACAAGGTTTTTCTGACCTATATGTAGCATCGTGCTTGCTGTCACTTTGCCAGGTGTGATGAGAAGCTAGTGCACCAAAAGGACTCTGATTTCTACCCCAAATACCAAGTCTTGTAAACATGGATACAACCTAACCCGTGCTAAAGCACACTGCTTTCCGGGATTTATAATTCATATAATTCATAATATTAATATAATTGATAATTCTGGCATTTAGAAGAAAGGAGCTCTAATACGAACCTGTTGAAAAAAATACAGTACTGGTTTCAAAAGTGTTTTCTCCAGCCATAGATTCCTGAAGTTATATACACATTTTAAAAATACTAGGTAATATTTTTAATTCTAAAAGAAGATTTAACTTATTTGGTTTTGGAGGACTAATGCATGAATCTTGGAAATGAGGAATTTCAGTCTAAGATCTTCTGGTATAACTGAATGCAAACCTACAGTAGAGCATAATAAATGTAAGTAGGTTCTTTATACTTCAGAAAATGACCACAAGAAGCAGTTTCCTATACCAGTTGTAAATAATTATAAATATGTCTTTTAAAATGTTACCACTGCCTAATTATATCTGTTTACAGAGTCAGTGGCCGATTTGGAGCTATTCTTGCTGATGAAATGGGCTTAGGCAAAACATTGCAATGCATTGCACTTGTCTGGACTCTTCTGCGTCAAGGGGTCTACGGATGCAAACCGGTACTAAAGCGAGCACTGATTGTCACCCCGGGGAGTCTGGTAAAAAACTGGAAAAAAGAATTTCAGAAATGGTTGGGAAATGAAAGGATCAAAGTCTTCACAGTTGATCAGGTAAGATTTATTTCCAAAAGGGAATTAGGTCATATGTGACTCAGAATATAGGACTTGTGATTTTTTTTTCCCTCTTTTTTTTTTTTTTTAAACTGGAGACCAAAGTTAGTAATTATCTATTACTATTTATTTGTAATACTTTATTCCTCCTTCAGGTAATTGTCCATATGGGCATTGAGCTGTCAGTAACGAGGTGACAACTCAAGCTCACCTGCCTGTGTAGCATGTCTGTCTTATCTTTCCCCAGGTGTCACCTTTGAAGATGTAAGAGGTGACATGCTCCTCTGTGTTCTCTTCAGTTTAAGGAAGAGCTTTCTGTTGTCTGTCAAAGTGCTCACCTTCCCTGCTTTACGTACCAGAGCATCTACCTTGACTGACTTGTACTCTGTTGCTGTGGTAGTTGCTTTTGTTCTGTACTGAAAACTTTTTGTTTCGTCTGTCTGTTCCAGGATACTTCAGAAGGTTATTCCCTTTACTGCCACTGTCAAGAACTAGGTTTACATAGGGGTGATTTAAAGTCTCATGAGCTACCAAGCCTAGAAGCTCAGTGTTAGATAATGTGAATATCTCTTGTCTCCAGAAGAAAGCAGACAAATACAAATCTTAATAAAGAAGCTGATGATGCTGATCCCTGTCCCTCCTATTGTGGAGATATTCCCACTGCTAATGACTCTCCCAAGTTCCTGAATGGCGTGGATGAGTGCCATGTGCTGCATCTCTAATTCTCCTTGGTATACCTTTAGGGTTCTGCCTTTTGTTTTGAAACACAAAACTCTCTCCATCCTTTACTGCAAAGACCAAAAGTTGTAGTGTGGACTCTGTGTTTCCATGATCTTTATTGACCACATCAGATAGGGAAGCACCTGGCAAAATAAAAGGCAGGAGTGTCCAGGGAGTGAGGCTGTATTATCACTGGCTCAGAGCTTTCTCTGGAGGCGAGCCACATCTTGCTCTGGTTATCCAGTAAGGCTTTCTTGCCATGTGTATTTTCCCGTTATGCATGGCTCAGTATCTCAGTCAGAGGGTTGGGTGCCCTAGGACCAACATTAGTGAAGCTGTGAGCAGGAGACTTGCTCCTCTCTTCATTAACATTCTTGAAGCTTTCAATTCCAAGCTCTGCTTTTTACAATTAAATATCCAGTATTTTTGTTGCTAAGATTTCTGGTCCTCATGTCCATATGGAGTGGGCATTCATAGTAGAAAGGGAAGGGAAGTAGTTTAGCAAACTGTGGTTTCTCTATCTACATTCAGCAATCTGCTGTACCCCTACTTTTTCCTTGCTCCTATGTATTGGAATTGTGCCAGCGGAAGTGGAGAACTTACGGTATCTGCATTGGTGCTTGCAACCAAAGGTGAACGTATTTATTGTCCCAAGTTATTTTGTGACTTACTAGTTCCATGCAAGTAGATTGAAGAAACAAACAGTACTTCATTCCAAAGATGACACAATTATTACATCAGCCAGATTTGCTTTTAGTTTCTTGCAATGTCCTCATTGTCTATATGGAAGAGTGAATATTTCAGATGAAATGCAAGTTTCCAAACTGGTTTTAAACTCTCTTTTGTAGACTGTACACAATTTTTTAACAAGAATTATTTCTTTGAATTCCACTCATTATTGTCAAATCCTTGAAATTCCTGAGCTTACTCATCTTCCACTGAGGACAATCCACATGTAATACACTTTGCATCATTTGCTTTTCTTAGTGACTTGTTTCAAGATGTGGAAATGAAGCAAGCTGACTTGTCAGGAACTGTAACGTAGTATAGGTTAGGATGAGAAATACAGAAGTTTCTAAAAGAAGGGGATACAAGGCAAAATATAATATGGCAACATTTTTACCTGAAAAGATAGTTAGAAATAATTGAATGTTTTCCTGCAGTTTTTATGAATAATGTTGGGAGGAGAAAGTCTGAATTGCTGACAGTTACTATGACCCAAAATGACAGTAGCTTTCATTTTCCTTTAATTTAAATAACTCATATTCTTACTCATCTCATTGGAGCCATTTGGATTGAGGACACTCAGCAACTTTTAAGATTGTGTTTCCAAATAGCAAGGAATACATTGGCATGCAAAAGGAAGACACAATATTACTTGCCTGGGGTATAATGAGGTATTTCAAAATAATTTACTGTCTATCTTCTCTGGAAAAACAGCAATTACCATACTGTTATTTCTCCAGGATAACTTAAAAGGAAAAGCTTGTCTCAGAGGTTTTTCCTATCTTGCCTATAAGGAATGCATTCAAAGAACTGGCAGACTTTTAAAAATGTGTTAGGCGTGTTTTCCTTACTTTCACGCTGAAACACCACAGACTGATCCTAACCCTTCAGTAACAGACTCTTCAGAAAACCAGGACATTATCTGCTTTTAAAATGTGCTTGCAGTTTACTTCTGTTAAGATGCAGATGTCATGTAGAGGACATTGCTTTTAAAATGAAGGGTCCCCACAGAGGTTGCGTGTAGGACTCGTGGACAAGGGGTAACGGGTTTATATTGAAAGCGGGTAGATTTAGATTGGGTATCGGGGAAGTTCCTCCCGGAGAGGGTGGTGAGGCTCTGGAACAGGTTGCCCAGAGAAGCTGTGGATGCCCCATCCCTGGGAGTGTTCAAGGCCAGGCTGGATGAGGCTTTGAGCAAACTGGTCTAGTGGAAGGTGTCCCTGCCCATGGCAGGGGGGTTGGAACTAGATGGTCTTTAAGGTCCTTTCCAACCCAAACCATTCTATGGTTCTGTGTTTCTATGTTATCAATATTTGAGACATGTTTGAGGGAATAACTCCTTTATCTGTTTGCAGAGTATCACTTCTACGGGGGTTGTTTTGGTTTGTTTTTTAAGTCAAAATATCTGGAGAATTAATTAATTCCGGGTTTACATTGCTTTATGATTCAACATTTTTTAATTTACACTTCACTGGCTATATTGGATTTGGACTAGAGCAAAGAAGGGTCTGTTCAAAGAGCAAGTCTGGGACATTATGGAGCTCTAATACTGATTGACAATTTCTCCATATGTAGCTCCAGGCAACTTGCTTAAACCTGTCAAGTCACTTTGGGTAATTGTGAAGATGGAGGCTATAATACAGACATATCTTGCAGCCAGTTAAAAGGATAAATTAATTACTTGAAAATAGCTTGTAAATTTGTTTTTAGTCCGTCATCCACTGCTGCTGTTATATATGGCAGTGAATATGTTTGGCTGCAGGGGGCTTATAGTATGTCAGGACTCTCCCGCTTTTTTTAAAGGATCCAGAAGAGTTGATGATTCACCAGGGGAGAGACGTCGGAGGCAGTTCCCCGGTGCCCCCAGCACTTTCCCTGTAGGTTCAGCTCACACCCAGGAAGTGTAGGAGAATAAAGTGATTTCTGAACCCTGGGTATCTTACGATGCTTCATGTCCCAAGCGAAGGTCAGAGAGGCGTTGTGTCTGTCTGCAGGGCTGCGATGTGGAGCCTGAAACTGGGCAGGCACAGCATTGGGTGTCGCCTACAGGGTTCCTCTGTGTCTGTCTTCCTGTGTTGGGAAATTATCCTCCTCTTTTGAAAGTGGCCTTAAAAATACTGGCCGAAAAACTGGCAGTTAACTACAGTCCTGGAAACAACAGGAATGCTCGAGTCCCATCAAAACACCTGGGAAATCAGTGCATGTCCTTGTTACCGGCTCCTCTCTACTCCTTGTTTCCTCCGATGGGTGCTGGGTCTCTCGTGAGTAGCATGTACGAGGTACTTTGTGAGATTAACGTGCCAGATTCAGCCCATAGATTCATCTGCGTCACCTACTGGGAGGCTCTAAAGGTTGTGACAATTAAGTGGTACTGCTTTTACCTTGTATCACACCATCTGGCTGCAGACTTAGTTGTCTGTGTGTGGTAACTGATCTTGTTTGGAAATAAAAATACCTTCTGAGGCTCTAGCTTGATTTGCTTTTGCAATTAAAAGGGTTCTTCAGCTTGTCAGCTGGGCCCTTAGCCTGCTTCATTAATGAACACTGTTAGGAAATAGGAAGGCGCGTGCAGGGGATTAGTGTCTGGAGCTAAGCAGACAGGTAAGAGATGTGCCTACAGTAGATTTTTTCCATTTTTATGCATAATTGCAAGACAAGTAAGCAATCCTACTGCATTCACAAGTCTGTACAGAAATGTAACAATTTCTAGGAAAGATTTTTGTAAACACAGAATCACAGAGTCAAGGAATGGTTTGGATTGGACTCTGTGTCTCTCTTTAAAGCTGGTTTTGTCTCTAAGGTCTAGAACTGCTCAAGTCCTGTTCTGTTCAGACCTGAGTGCTATGATATGGGTAGCTCTTGTTGGTTTTCCTTATCGTCACATTTGGTAATAAACAAGTAGACTTTGTTCTGGTTATTTTGTTTAGGGGTTCAACAAAACCCCTTGATGTCTATTGAAGGAAAAGGGCTTGAAGGGTACATAAGGGTGAAGGGGCTCCCGACCATTTTCTCACCAGTAATACAGAGCTTAGAAATCAACTGCATGTATTTGCCAATAGACAAGCCTGTTTTTGGGGGTTAGTTTTGGGCTCTATTTTCTGAGTCCCAAGTTCCCCTTACCTGTTGGCCAACCCACCAATGTTAAGGGCTTGTAACAAAGTTAACACCATAATCAGTAAAAAACTACAAGAGTAATTTAAGGTTAGTGGAATGTTATAACTTCCTACTGGACCACATTACTGCACCCTGCAGCTTGAGATCCCAAAGTGAATGTACAGGCAGCTACTTATGCCACTTCATTATCTTGGCTTTAATTATTCATTTGAAGCTTACCTAAATGCTAGGACTGGGAAGCTGTTACAGGGAGCCTGTGCTTTTCACCTTCATGTTGATGTGTCTCAAAGGGTTTGAAAGCCTCGAAGAATACTAGATTTTCTTTTAATGTGGTGGTAGAACTCTAAATTTCTCTATCAGATCCCATATTTCCTTTGCAAATTAGGAAAAAATCAATAATCCAAATGCATGGAGGAGATAGTAGATGTCTTGTGCTAGAAAAAATACGGTAGACACTGGATGGTTAACGAATATGATGAGTGAACACAAAAGAAATAGTTGTATATGTATTTTCCTTTATACCTGCAGGACCACAAAGTAGAAGAATTCATCGGTTCTCCACTTTATTCGGTTTTGATAATCAGTTACGAGATGCTACTGCGATCTTTGGACCAAATTCAGGCTATAGAATTTAACCTCCTAATCTGTGATGAAGGACATCGTTTGAAAAATAGCTCTATTAAGACAACTACAGCCCTCACCAGTCTGTCTTGTGAGAGGAGGATTATCCTTACTGGTTAGTATCTATAGCAACTTTTGATATTTTGCAATATTAATAGAATTAGGTTGGGGTAAAGGAAAAAGCTATTGTAAGTATGGCAGGAGCACAGTATAAATTTTGGCAGTGGGTATTAAATGCATAAATCTTGGGTCGTGTGAAAACAGATTCTTTCCAAATTAAAAAGAAAAAAAAGCAGAATTTGTCTAACTTGAGGGACAGGCAAGGAGCCTGGGAACCTCTGTAAGGGGATCACGACTGTGTACATACACTCATTGTTTTCCTTTGTAGTTATTTAACAGAATTGATTCAGAACGTGACTTTTTAAATTCCTTTGTCAAAACTACTAGATGTGCAGTCTTTTTAATTAGGGGGACAGTAGTTTATTATTCATGATAAAGTTCTAGTTTAACTCAGTACTTTGAGTAATTTACACTGAAACAAAACATCTGTTTTCTGGATGCATTCCCACATTAAGCCATTAACCCACACAATCATTCAGTGATTGTACTTCTGTCATTTTCAAGGAAAAGTTACCAAATGCAGGATTATTTTTTTCTCTTTCCAGGTACTCCAATCCAAAATGACTTACAAGAATTTTATGCATTAATAGAGTTTGTGAATCCAGGAATACTTGGCTCTTTATCCACATATAGAAAGGTATATGAGGAGCCAATTGTCAAGTCTAGAGAACCTTCAGCAACAAAGGTATATTATTTAAAAAATTGCTGTCATAGAAGAAAATTCGTAGAGAGCACTGTGAAATTTGGGTCCTGTGGAATGAAAGCCAGCCATATCCTGGGCTGTATCAGGAGAAGTGTGGCCAGCAGGTCAAGGGAGGGGATTCTGCCCCTCTACTCTGCTCTGGTGAGACCCCACCTGGAGTGCGGCATCCAGCTGTGGGGCCCCAAACATGAGAAGGATATTGACCAGTTGGAGCGAGTCCAGAGGAGGCCACGAAGACGCTCCGAGGGCTGGAGCACCTCTGCTATGGGGACAGGCTGAGAGAGTTGGGCTGGTTCAGCCTGGAGAAGAGAAGGCTCCGGGGAGACCTTATAGCACCTTCCAGTACCTGAAGGGGCTACAAGGAAGCTGGGAGGGGACTTTTTACAAGGGCCTGTAGTGACAGGACAAGGGGTAATGGGTTTAAATTGTAAGTGGGGAGGTTTAGATTGGATATCAGGAGGAATTTCTTCCCAGAGAGGGTGGTGAGGCACTGGAACAGGTTGCCCAGAGAAGCTGTGGATGCCCCATCCCTGGAAGTGTTCAAGGCCAGGCTGGATGAGGCTTTGAGCAACCTGGTCTAGTGGAAGGTGTCCCTGCCCATGGCAGGGGGGGTGGAACTAGATGGTCTTTGAGGTCCCTTCCAATCCAAACCATTCTATGATTCTAAGAAATGAAGTTCATGACTAATAGTAGCACAAACTTTTCACCTCCCTGTTTGAACCAAAATCAGTTGTTTTCCAAAGGGAGCTGGAGCAATACCTGCATGCTGAGATCGCAGCTTTTCAGCTGCCTATTAATTGTCAGGCAACAATTATTCTTCCAACACCTTGCATTCCCAGAAAATGCCATGCAAATAACCATATGATGATACTTTATTCATTCTTAGTTTCTCCACAGTACTGCAAAATCTGCATGATTTTGTTGCATCAATCAAGAAATTCTGGAATACAATTCGAGCCTTGGGTATCATCTGTGTCATTATCCTCCTTTGTATAAGACTTTAGAAACCAGACCTAGAACTAAGCTAATGCAGTGGTCCTAATTGGAGAAGAATTGATCATTACAGTCCCAAGTCAGGAAGTGCTATCATATATTAAAAATATTCTTTAACTACCTAATTACAGTCGTACAGACAATAATTGTGATGGAATGCAAATTTATCATTAATTTTGTGCTTTATTCTTTTAGGAGGAAAAGGAATTAGGAGAAAAAAGAGCAGTGGAACTCACACGCCTCACTGGACTCTTTATTCTTAGGAGAACACAGGAGGTCATAAACAAATTTCTGCCTCCCAAAAAAGAGAGCATAATCTTCTGCCGGCCAACAGCACTGCAACTTGAATTGTATCGCAAACTGCTTAGTTCTCCAGTTATTAGGTCCTGTCTGCAAGGCAGGCTAGAAAACAGTCCTCACCTAATATGCATAGGAGCTTTGAAGAAACTTTGCAATCATCCGTGTCTTCTGTTTAAAGCTGTAAAGGTACCTATTTGCATGGGGGTGGGGGCCTGCAATTAGTTATTTCTGCGGGCAAAAGTCAGTGAAACTGTTAGCGTCATGTGCGTGTTACTGAAGGCCATTTCCATACTCTCTTCTCGCACGCAACCTGCTGTAGGTCTGCTTTCAAAAACATAAGCGTTAAGAAATCTGTGTGTACTCAGGGAAGGCATCTCACCAGCTCCCTGTTGCCTTGCGGTACTTTCTTATTCCTTGTGTATTTTCCCACTTAATCTTGTCTCTGAATATTTGTAAAAATACGTATAAATGAGAATTTTACAAATAACACTGTTAGCTAGAGGCTATTCTTTGTACTCTGTCTTGCTGATTCCTCTGAAACCTCCCTGTCCACACGATAATTTCACTCTCTGAAGCTCAGTGACACTGGAAGCTGCAGGCTGAAGATGTCAGTGGTACTACATGTCTCCATTTCCACTTGTCCTGGGATCCTGTCACACTCTACACCTTGTTATTTCTATAGAAATGTGGTAGTTAGAGCTTGGTATTACTACCTTCCGTGGCCACTTGTCCGAGTCCAAGTAAGGTGACTGGAAATCTTTCTTAAAAGATGTTCTTCATGACTTGTGGGAATGTCCACAGCACGGAGTTGCTGTAACTTCCAGCACTTCCAGGTAAAGTTCGTTGCCTTTACTTCATAGGATGAGCATGAGACATTTTTCCTATGTGAAAGTGTAACCCTTTAGAAACTATAGGGAAGGAAAGGACTGGATGTGCGAGTCATTTATTACCATTACAGGTTTGGCATTTGAGGAGGTTGACCTTTTCCTCCCTGTGAAACATCGATTTTTCAAATTACAGCAAACTATTATATCTCTTTCTTCTATTTTATTGTTTTCACTTCTTACCTTTTCTTCATTTTCAGTTGCATAACTGAATCTTAGTGACAGCATCTTCCTGAAAAAGTCAGTGACTGGGAAGTAGGCGTTAAGGAATTTAAAAAGAATGAACAGGGTGT
The DNA here is from genome assembly GCF_000690775.1 of Eurypyga helias. Taxonomy (NCBI): domain Eukaryota; kingdom Metazoa; phylum Chordata; class Aves; order Eurypygiformes; family Eurypygidae; genus Eurypyga; species Eurypyga helias. The sequence goes on from NW_010224171.1 coordinate 37,497, forward strand.
TGACTTGTTTTTCCCCAAGTTTTAGGTATGGCTTTCCTGTGGGTGTACATCTGTGTGGTTGTTTAAGTAGAGAAGTAGAAGTAAACCACATTTTTCAGTTTTAAGTATTTCAACTTTCTACTCATCTGCAGATGACGTCTGGGATTAGAGCTTGTAAAGCAAAACTAACGCTACTGGTATTTTAAAACTGTGCTTTCAGTCCAGTATTGGAAGGTTGGCGTGTTCATGATACACTGCTTTGTGTCAGCTTTTGATGCTTCCTTTTGTGTTTGTAAGGAAAATACAGCAAACTTTGATAACAACCAACACATATGAGAGGATATGGAGCTTGAATCCTTTTATTTTCAATAGGAAAAAGGCTGTGATCCTCTATCTGATGAGCATGATGAGTCCAGTCTCTACGAAGGTGTAATAGATGTCTTCCCACAAGATTATACTTCGGACACTTTAGCAGAAACAGATTCAGGAAAATTGCAGGTGCTGATGAAGTTGCTGGCAGCAATCCATGAGCTCAGCTCTTCTGAAAGGCAAGTGTAAAAGAAAGGTGAAAGGGAGATAACGGGATGTTGTTTTGCTTTTCAAATGCATAAGGACATAATATTCGAAGTCAGGCATGGCAACTGTTTGCAGAGGTACCAAGCTTATTTATGCGTTGTACTCCAGGCTCTTCCCTGTTAAATTACTAAACTAGGATTTGCAGCTGATGTAGTTTTCAAAGTTGCTCTTCATATTTTTTCCAGATAAAAATCCTTGTGTTTTTCACAGTGAGTTCCAGCAACCAAATTTGCTACAGCCCCAGTACTATGACATATTATCTTTACTTGGAAAGGCTTTCCAATGCTTTGTATCTCCTTGAGGAGAAGTATTAATGTATTTAATATTTTAAATTGCACTAAAATGCTTTTAATTACTAGATTATAAATTCTTTCCTCTTTAATCACATTTAACTGCTTCATGCTTGCTGCCTTTTCTGCTCAGATCAACCAGACTCAACAGCTGAACCTGCACAGCAACTGCTTAATTCCCCTGCAGTAAATGCCACTGACGAGTAGGAAAACCTCTGTTTGTCATGGAGTAATAGAATGCTCATGGTTAGTTACTGTGGAATTGCTGATTCATGGAAATCTCACACGACCTTGTACCCACGATGACTTTTTTCATGTAGTCATGCCTTAAAGCCCAGCTTTCCAAAAGTATTTAGCTTTTACAGGACATGCTGTAATTCAGTAGCAGATCTTTTGGCACTGATGTAATGGAATGTGTTTGTTCCTGATGTGCTCACTTCACAAATCAGAAAGCTGAGTCTGTCGCTGGAATTTATATGCCTAACATCCATCAAAACCATTACATAATATCTAAATATACTGGCTTAATTTCTTGTAGGTCAAAAGAAACAGGGGTATCAGGAAAAAGCACCTTTCCCTGTATATAGGAGCCACTGAGTTACAGCTGGTGTTGAGGCATTATTTTAAATCTTTAAAAGTTTTGTTGCTTTAATTCAGTGCTGGTCATGTTTCTTTTTCTTTTGTTTCTCTGCTCACATTAATACTAAATACTTTTTGCTATATACAGGCTCAATTCCAGTCCTCTTATAAAGCTTATATTCTATTTTTTGAGTAAAAATCAAAGGTGTGAATTTGGGGTTGATTAACAAAAAAAAATCAGTCTTGCAAGGTCTTTACAAACAAGTCTTAGATGTAGTTTGATTGTAGAGTCAACTGTAATAATAAAAATAATTTACAACAATTAAAAAATACTAATTTACCAGATTTTCCCAGAAACTATTTGTCTAGTTCTTCGGTATTTGTTTTTAATCAAAAATTATTTTTAAAAATGGAGCACGTTTCATGGAATTTTGTGCATTTACTTTAGATGATAATAGACCTCCAAACAAGTTCTAGCAGAAAATGCCCTAACTCTACTTCTTATTTTATTTATGGCTTAAATTCAAGAGAACTTTCTTTGTCCCCCCAGTAGAATCATCCTCAATATCTGGGAGGATAGAAATTCTGGATTTGATGAACTCTGAAACATATTTTGTTCAAAATTTCAGAGAAAAACCACTGACATAGTATGGGTCATCAGTGTAAGGGATCAGGAGACTGATTCTGCTTTAAAAAGTATAACAACAGAAATCCAGACTATATTGTTTGTGATATCTTTCACCATCCTTAATCCCAGTTCTTTTCAATCATAAAATGTAGGAGTCATCACTTTCCTATAGGACTTCCATGATTTTGTTTGTTAGAATTTTTCGAGGTTGTCTATAGAGGTTCACAGTAGCTTTTCCAGTAAGTAGAACCATATGTGTATTATTTATTAGCTGCTACAGTATCCTTCGCAAATGCTGCCTTAACAACTGCTATTTTGTAAAAATAGAGGTTTATTTTTTTAAAGTCGTCCATCTCTGTGGTTGGTTCTGGATCCCTGAAATCTGTGCATTAAGCCAAATTGTGTTGTGAAGGAAAGCATTCATTATTTAACATTTGAATGCTTGACAGTAGGTATAATGCATCCAAATATAACATGTGCTTCAAATTAATAGGAAATGCTTTATTTCTCAGGAAATATGAGTGGCCTCAGGTTGATGTGTAATTTTTGCTTGACTTGTGATTTTATTTTCTTAGATGTCTTCAGTAATTCGTTGCTGGACTTGAACTTTACCTCGGTCTGAAACGATAACTTTGTTTTACTGTCTTACAGAGTCGTACTGGTCTCCAATTACACTCAGACATTAAACATTTTACAGGAGAGCTGCAAACGTTATGGATACTCTTATACTAGACTTGATGGACAGACTCCTGTTTCCCAGAGACAACAGATTGTTGATAGTTTTAATAGTAAATTCAGTCCGGCGTTTATCTTTTTGCTGAGTTCGAAGGCTGGCGGAGTAGGACTGAATCTGGTCGGAGCATCTCATTTCATCCTGTATGATATTGACTGGAATCCAGCTACAGACATTCAGGTCTGATAGCAGCTGTGCACGTTGGGGGTGGGGTGGGCATGCAGTGATGTCCTGATTGCGTTTTGAAATGCCTGCCTTTACATGTCTTATTGCTACCTGGTTGTCACATTGAATCTGGACAATACCAAAGGAAAACTCTGAGAAGAAAAGAAGAAATATTTCTCTGTCATATTACATATATTGTGATCATTAGAAGCCCCCTTGCAGTCAGAAATGAAAAGATTAAATTCTGGTTTCTTTGGAGGAGCGAGTCATGTATCTCCTTTGTCTCCTGACCTTTTTTAACTGGAAAATTGCCGTGTTTCTACAAAGAAAAGAAAAACGTGATTAGGCTGCCCAGCAGATGTTGCTGTCGATTTGCAGCACCTGAGAAAAAGGGAAAGGTTCTGGTCAGAATTAAGAGAATGGGAAGATGATGTGGCAATGATGCCAAAAGAAAGAAAACAAAGGCAGTGCTGTGCTATTCCTGTAATGGCACTGTTGGGCTCAAGGGATCAGTTAGTTGGCATAAAGTGTTCAGTTAGAATGGTTCTTAACAATAACAATTTAAAGAAACCTTTTTATAAACACACTAAGAAACTTTGTATTGTAATGAATGCTGTGTGCTAAATACCTGGAATAAGCTCTGACTCTTGGCCCTGCTCCTTTTCCAAGTGTGAATTAGGACCCTCGTGTGGACACTTGTCTTGTTGCTTGGAACACGGTCTGCTAAATCGGTCAAAATTGCTGCAGGTTGACAAAGACCGCAAACCGTCTTGGGGGTACTGGTACCCAGAATGTAGGTGTAACCCTCACATTTTGGAAAAAATATCATATGGCAGTACTCAGTTACACTTTCTTCAAGAATTAAAGGGGGTGTGAAACACTAATTTTACAATTTTAAAAGAAATGGAAAAGTAATTTTTAAAGATGTGTTGTGGCAAAAAAACCCAGTTTTGGACATGAGGGACAATGAGGAGTATTCCTGAAATAACAGTTGCTAATGCTTAAAAAAGAAATAAGAAGAGGGGATTTATGGCTGGAATGAGGTGAAACCCCTACTTCCTTACTGTAGTACACAGAAAGAAGGGGGAGCATACATGGCAGAAAGCAAAATTATATTTTCAAAATTACTAACAGTTAATACTAAAAGTTTTTTATAAAAAACAACCAGTTATTGAGGAATGCTTTCTTTGGACAACATCTTTTTAAATGAGCTAGCAGAACTGGTAAGTTGGTTAGTGGAGGCTACAAGTTTTAGTTGAAATCATAGAATCATAGAA
>NW_010224172.1:0-834 GCF_000690775.1 Eurypyga helias
ATCCATGTCACTGACAAAGATGGTACCGGTCCCTACACCGACTTCGTACTGTTGTAGCACTGACTGCAGCCCACGTGCTTCCTCTTCTCCAGCACATCCGACACCTTTAAACAAAAACCCTGCTGGTTTTCACCCAGCTTTATGGTTCCCTTTGAAAAACAACCCTTCTTCCCCCGGCACCGCAGACCATCAGTGCTCCCGGCTGGCTGAAGGCAGCTTTCCGCATCCTGCCGTGGAAGAGCAGGCTGCACCGGCAGCACAGGCTTCGCGTCTGCCCCCCGCGCTTGTACGTCAGCAGGGTCGCGTGTAACACCGTTCACGGAGCAAGTACAGCATGGAAGAAAGCACCCATTCCCTCAAAGCCTCTTCCGTGGATTCTGAACCGGCGGTAACAGAATCACAGCAGATGCCACAGGTAGTTACAGATTTTATTTACCCAGATGGAAGAGTTGACGAACGCAAACTTGATTTTCAAGGTAACACGATGGAAACAGTAAAATCTGTAACTTTACATGGTTTTGTCCCCATCAGCTGTACGTATTTTCTACTCAGCTGGCACCGATACGCCACGTAACATACCAGTGAGGAAAACGGGTTGAGTTGTCGGCTTCAAACAAACAAGAGGAAGACAGAACCCTGCAAGCATAGGCCAGAGAGCGGAACACCAGCTCCCCGTTTTCGGCGAGGCGCGCGCCGCTGCGCGGAGAGGCGTTGTCTTTGGGCAGTAACACCCGAGTCAGCCGGAACACGTCCGGCGTTACGCCACGGTTCACGAACGGCGCCCACCTTCCGCAGTGACCGCGTCCCGCGGGGCCGGGCCCGCGCCGTGAAGCT
>NW_010224172.1:908-1230 GCF_000690775.1 Eurypyga helias
CCAGTCGGGTAGAAACGGGCCGTCTCCCCAGTTCCATAATCCTGCTCAAGCGTGGTTTAAAAAAAAAAAATCCAACCTTGCAAAGTATGTTTTTCTCACAGCGGGAAGCGTGTTGTAGAAAACTTGAGTCTGCAAGACCTGTATTCTTAAAAAAAGCTATGAATGCCTTGTTTTAAAATGATCAGTGCTGCGCGAGCTGCAATCATTTTCTTAAAGGCACTGGTCTGTAACCCATAGTGGAGACTTCGGAGCCAGTTCCTCTGATCTGCAACATAAATCCCTAACAGTGACAGAACACGGCATTTTCAGCGAGTTTCCTCGT
>NW_010224172.1:1447-6149 GCF_000690775.1 Eurypyga helias
CACTCCCCCTCGTACGCTCTCGGGGACGGCCGATGTCACCGCGACACAAGCCGTCTTCCCCCCGGGGTCACCACCTGCCTCAAACGGCGAAACGCACAGGCGGCGCGCGCCCCGCCGGCGCTCCGGCAGGGAGTCAGGGACAGCGCAAATCCTCGCACTTCTGAGCTTCGTCACGCACTCGTAATTTAAAAGGTGAAGGCACCTCACTTTGCTGCTGAAAAACCACCTCTGTTGCTCAGAATTTATTAAAAAAAAACCCAGGTAGCGGAGGATAAAATGGCCCGTGGACCCAGCGGCCACGGAGCAGCCACTCACCCGTGGAGCAGCAGTGCCGTCCTGCACCACCCAACACCCAACTCAATGACCTACATGCCGCTAGAAACCGGAAAATCAACAAAAGCCACTACAGTGAGAAAGGGATAAAAACCCTGTTTTTTACATCTAAAAATAGCAATCCAAGAGCAGGTCCGTTAGGAACGGCCGGACCCAGAGCCTGCCTTGGTTTTAAAAGGAACTGTAGCATTGGGAACAGCCATGGGTGGGTGCTGGAAAACCGTGCTGTTCTCCCATCACCCAAGTAAAGCGGGAAGGCCAGAGCCCAGCAGAGAAGCCTGGGACAGCAACCAGGCCCTGCGTCTTCTCAGGAACTCCTTGCCCAGGTTGGGTCCAAGAACTCGCATCACATCAAAAACACACCTGGGTCGCGCAATAAAGCCCTCTCCTCCCCTCTTCTCCGTTGTTCCCAGGCGTCGGACCATACCCGGTACAGCTGCTGTCGGAAGCAGGACCACTTCACCCGTGGCGCACGACTGGGCGGATCGGTCCGAGCTGGGAGCTCGGAGCATTCCGCGAGGGGGAGGTGCTGGAAGTCCCACAACGAACCAGGGGTTCCACGTACCACTAAAAACTGCAGAGCAGCGCTAGATTCCCTCCACCCACACCTCTTCGTTAAATGGCTCCTCATTCCACGAACTCCCTCAGTTTTGGGAATGCCGGATGACCATTCGTAGCACCAGCAGCCCCCTCCAGCATTCTCGGGTGGAGCAGCGGTCGGGTTTCGACACGAGCTCTCGGCTCCGACACGAGCTCTCGGCTCCGACACGCAAACAGTTCCTCGCTTCTCCCTCTGGCTCCCATAAAACACCACTTCCAACTAAATTCTGTGTCTCACTTGTTTCTTCACCGTTTTACCGAAGGTAACATAAACCCTATTTCTACACTCGGAAACAACTGCGAAAGGACGGTGGTGTAAGAACGTAACAGTAGACAGAACGTCCGCAGTGTGGGGCACACCTGAACCCACGAGGTCGAGCACGTGCCACCGCACCTCCTTCGTCTTAAAAACCTTACTGAGAGAGCAGAAGGCAGCGTACAAGTACCCTCATACAAAGAAGTAAGTTATTGCATATTCATCACATTTATTTGAACTCACATTAAGGCTAGATTTACTAACGTCACGACGTACGTGTAGGCCCCCCTTGGGGTTGCTTAATGAGCCAACCGGTTTCTGGGACGCCGGGCCAACCTCTCGCTGAGAAAGGCGAGGTCCCAGTGACCGCAGGGGACAGCCAGCATCTCCCGGCGCAGGGCTCACTTGCTTCCTTCCGAAGACATCCTCTTCCGGGACACGATTCCCCCAACAGTTGACGGAAGATCCAAGGCCACTGTTTCATCAACTTCCCCCTTATTTCACAGGGCACTCGACGAAGTACAACCGCAACTGGTCCCAGAAGCCAATGTCCTACAGGCTTCCGCAGGCGGATGTTCGGTCGTGCCTTGGAAGAGGCTGGGTGACCGCAGGGGCACCCCCCCCCCAGCCCCGAGTGCCCACTCCTGCCTCGCCGCCAGCAAAGGCACTTCTGCTGGGAAATTGTCTGCTTGCGCTGGGACCGAAGACCGTTCTCACCCGAAGCCGAGTAACGACCTCCCCCAGTGCTACCCCGCCGTTCCAATGACTGTTCTCCACCACTTGCTGCTTTGAATGGCCTTCAGATACCCTTTTTTTCCTGACAAAGCTGGATTGAGCTATTTCACAAGTTGGCGTTGACAGACAAGGCCCCCAGGACTCTCGTCCCCCGGGAGGAAACGCGGCAGTCTGTCTTGCTGGCAATGCAGAGGTCCAGCAATCCTATCCCCATGTTTATTACAGCATTAGAGTGCCGAACCACCCGGCGCCAGGCGACAGAGCTGGAGCAGTTTTGGAGGAAAAGCACTAGGCAACAGATCTGGTAGGGTAGATGGAGCAGGGCGGCCCAAGGAAGACCAGGATTCTGTTTTTTGGGACAACGCACGAGTCGCAGACAGACCGGGTGCACGAGCGTGCCCGGCAAGGAGCTGACGGCGTGGCTCATCCAACCTACCCTGTGACCAACCGCTCGCCTTGACCGCAGAGAACAGTCCAGTTTTACACCTGGGACAACACGCTCGCTAGCGCAAGCTGCTGCGACAGGTTTTTTCAGTGCATTTCTCTCAGCCGCAGAGGTGTTCAAAACCCCTTAACTTGCACCCTGAAGGCAATTTCACAGTCCGTCACCTCAGCTCTTACTGGTTTTTGCGTCATCCTTCCGCCCCACGTCTTCGGTATTTTCACCCAGAAAGCGCTGTAGCTGAGAACAACCGCGGCTCCATCCTGTGAACGCTAACCGCGAGTGCGGTCCCGTATCGCGGGATCTGCGCAGAGCGTACGCGGCACGGGATCCGAGGGCAGCGGCACCGAACACTGGGTGCCCTTAGGTCAGTTACTGCGAGCCCGAGGAAGCCGTTCGGTGTCGCACAACGATCCGTGCACCTGCCTTCCGCCTCGGCGAGATCTGCAGAGGCTTATTTACATTAAGTGTAAATTCTGCACAAGTTACCTCTCACACGCCACGTTGAAGCTTTTCTTTTCTGAAAGCAGCTGCAGCTGGGGTAAGGGAAAACTTTGCAACTCCTCCTGAGCCAGCTGGGGAGAGCGCGCGGGGGCTGAAGCGCAAGGCTTAGCGCGGCTGCGGCCTGCCCGCTGTGCGTGCATCCTTCTGACGGAGGCACCGCAGGAACAAGACGTGGACGCGGCGCGGGTCGGACTCCAAGCACGCCTGGTCACCCGCCGACAGAAGCTACCGTGTGAAGAAGGGAAGGTCCGCAGGGCGGGCGGCCAGGACAGAGGAAGGCTGGCAGGCGGAGGCTAGGCTGAAATGTGCAACATGATCAGTTTCACTGCCACTGCCATACTATTGACATGTACTACACAACGACGACTAACGAGTCCAATAATTTACATCAGAGCAGGTAAAGTTTGCAAGCTGGTATACGCCAACAATTAAGTCAATGACATTCTACAAAACACACGGCAAGTTAAAAAAAAAAATCACACGAGATAAAGAATGCCCTCTAATGCACAGCTAGGAACGAGTGAACTGAACACTGGGAAGGTTCTTCTGTGGACAAAGGCTATACTGCATTTAAAGTGCAACACTTGACTACGCCACTGCCATACTGCAAAGAGAACAAACCCTTCCAAACCACCAGTCAGTCCCTGCATTGCATTTTAAAAGAAACAAACAAGAAAAAAAAAAAAATCCTGAGAAAGAGTAAGGCTGGATAAGAAACCCCCTCAAATTGCAACGGGCGAGCCTGGTTTTTGTTCCTATCAAGTTTGCTGTCAGAAGTCAAAACTTTTCATTATGGCATCATGGTCAAACTTGAAACTCAAGAAAGCTCTTGATGAGAAAGCAAACTTGTAATGGCCATTGCATGCCACAGAATGTCCCTCCACGGGATCTGGCAGTGGGTCTTCACTGGAGCAACACACCTCATACGCTGCATCTGCTTAAAGAGAAAAAAAAAAAAGGCGTGAAACAAATTTTCAGCGGAGCATTCTCAGCAAGGCTGATGTAACACTACAACGCTGTGTCTCAAATGTGTTTGATTAATATTTATGACACAGTCTGCGTGTCTGGTCATAAACAGAAGGAGGTAACTCGAACAGCCACATCTGCATGTCATCCAGTGGCCAGAACAGCCCTTCGACGTGTCTGCATCCCCAGACTGCCTTTCCACAGCCAGTTTTACTGACGGGCTGTTTGGCAAGTCATTTCTTAACAAGGAGAGAAACATGGCCCCATTTTCTGGGCAATAAGTAAAGAACTGGGTACATTTTCCAGAGTAATCCAGTACCAACCGCAGGTTACTACTAGCAGGGCACAAAGCTTTCAGTTACCTTTTACTCAGCCACCTGGTATAATCTGACAGGCTTGGCAATTAAGGAGAACTGCAAAACCAAATGAAGCAGCATGTGAAATTAACCCAGTATAAATAACACACTCGGACGGCCTAAGAAAAATGCAGCTTTGTAAAATTCAGTAGGTTAGCACAAAAGGAGAAAACCTCGACCATCGTTACTCAGGTGCCTTCAGCCGGTGACAATGGGTGAAAATTCATACTGCACTTGCCTGTTTCCGAGTTATCTTGAAGTCTTCTTGCATTAAGCTTTTTTTCACATTTCTGGTGAAGAGAATGACCATACGTTACACACTTGGTAACAAAACCACATTCTGTTTCTCAGGGGTACAGCTAGAAGGCATGCTGGTTGTATCTGCTCTGACACACCTCCAGGTGCGCGCATTATCTGTAACCCGGCACGAATTCTGCGTGTTGCTTTACCTAGGAAATACGCCTCAGGTCTTTCAGAAGTACATCACGTTTTAACAGTCAAACCATTTTT
>NW_010224172.1:6191-7422 GCF_000690775.1 Eurypyga helias
AGCTGGAAAGGTCTTCCACATGATAGTGTATAACCGAAGCTGCACACGCACAAGCCTGTTCTTCAACAGACTTGTCCCAAAAAGCAAGGGGAAGGTGTTTGCGAACACGCTGCTACTGCCAGTTAGACCAGCACGCGTGAGAGACGCAAACCCACAACCCTCCAGGGCAAGCTTACGGTGTTAGCCCCAGGTATGCTGCTTTAAGTATACAGACACGGAGGAAAGTATGGCCCTTCGCACTCTGCGCAAATGAATTGTTCCCCGGCGTCCAAACCGCATGGGAAATTGTCACTGGGACACGAAATATTTCAACTTCAAAAGACTGGCAATCACGAAAATGCAAATGAACCACCACAGAAATATTTAGCCAAGCCTACAAAGAGCCTCACTACGTAACTGTGCAGTGTTATCAGTTCCACCGGTTTCCAGCAAGGTCCTGCGGGTTCACGTTAACAGTTCTTCCTACGCAGCCAAACTTCTGCGCAGTCAGTGCCTTGACTTCTTACTCTTCCTACTCTCGGACCCAAAAGCAACTAACCATTTCTTGCTGCCGCGAGGATTTTACAGGGCAAGGGTTTCCCCCCTTGCACGTAAAAACCAGGAGACTGGTACTGAGACGTTCTGGTACAAGCCAGAACGAGAAGAATCTGGCTTACAGCTCGCGAACGCGAAAAACGAAAGCCTGGGCAAGCCAGCCGAGCTGCATGGACAACTGGGGCTCACTGCTGCACAAGAGACAACAAAGTAGGATTGGAGAGCATAAAGGGGCTCCCAATGTCTCCAAAAAGACACTATATTTTATAAAAAAAAAAAAAAAGGTATTTCAGTGAGCCTCCTCCCAGCCTGCAGAACCGAGGGACAAAGACAGTGAGTTACTGCAAGAACTAGTGACAAACCAAGAGTGTCCATCTAGAATCTACAAAGCGCTACGTTTCTGCCGTATGGTTTAAAAATTACATGAGAACCTGGCGTTCAAGTCAAGTCTGCCCCTCAACGTTTCTGCGAGAGAGAAGGGAAACGCCGAGCATATGCACGACTGCTTTGCGTCCGAACGGCTGCGTAACAAACCTCCACGCTCACAGCAACACACCACGCAGGAATAAGAGGTGCACTCCATCGACTTACTAGGAGACACTGCAGCAGGCTACTGCCCGACAGGAGCCTGGAAAGCCGCAGGGTTGTCTGCTGAAACAGCGGACAATTTTTTAACGGCTGAAGTAAGGCCGGCTTT
>NW_010224172.1:7583-8713 GCF_000690775.1 Eurypyga helias
GATGAGACAGCCACTGCGTGTTTCTTACCAAGGTATGGTTTGGCTTAAGTGGTTGACAGTTGGCTCCATTTGTTCGCTTCTTTTGGCTGGGAGCATCTTGACACTGCTTTCTGCCATTGCTCCTCACGCTCTGACTCTGCCATTAAGTCCAAAATGTAGTAAGGAGAAGAGTCTAAACAGCAGCATTGAACATCGTTGCACTAACACGTCCTGTTTATTAATCGAAACTTTCCTCCGAAACCACCTCAGCACAGGCAAATGCTGGTTTTTTTGCAGACGAACCAAAGCACACCGGGATTAACCTCACGTGCACTCGAGTTAAAGAGTCACCAGCTGTTACTCAGTCTCTCTCGCTCTATTACAGACACCGTTTTACACAGCAAATTCAGTTCAGTGAGGTCCCACAGGCTGATGCGCATATACCAGCTGTACCCAGAACGTGTCAAAACGGTACGCGGAGGACACCAAAACGGTGAGTAGCGATTGCAATCTGTACCCGAAATAGCGCAGCTACTGCCCGATACCCAAATGCCTCTAGCGTCACATAAATCTGAGAATCCCCACGATTATTTTCTCCTCATGTTATTATTTTAGCATGCCACGGTGATAAAATTCGGTATTTTCATTCCGGAGAGGAATCCTTACGAACAAAGACATCTGTTTTTCAAAAAGGCCGGGCGCAGGTGTTTGTCTAAGAAACAACCTACCTTTATTTTCAGAGCTTCAGACATCTCAGGATGATTATGTGGCTTCTGGGTCTGTTTTGGCTTCACACACTGCTCTCCCGAAAAGCCATCCGTAAACACCTGCTGACCACTACAGCGAAGTTTGGATCTAGTCCAGGAAAACAGAGTTTACAAGACAACTTCAAATGTATTGATGGCAGAAAAGAAACATGAAAGAACTTTCTGCTTTTTGAGAACAGCCCGAAAAACAAGCGTAGGTATCCTGGTGTGGAAAGATGTAGTAACGCTCACTGCCTTCACCCCGCTTTGCTTTACCTGCTGGGAGGAAATCTACGTGCTGCAGACAGCAGGCCAGGTCCGTGTTAGCATTTGTCATGTTGCCGTCAGCGCTGGCCTGACGGGAGTCACTGGAGCTGCCCCTCAAGGAGTGCAGGTTTTAAAGTT
>NW_010224172.1:8811-9145 GCF_000690775.1 Eurypyga helias
GCCTCATAGTCCTACTTTGGAGACTCCCATTTCTCCCCTGTGGAAGTGCCAAAAGCATTGAATTTGAAGCACTCAAAGTTACCTGCTTGTTTTAGGCTTTTGTTTTTTTTCAGATTCCCACAGACAGGACTGTCTGCTCTTGTGAGACCCCACCTGCAGTTCTGCATCCAGCTGTGGAACCGACAACATCAGAAGGACATGGACTGGTTGGAGCGAGTCCAGAGGAGGCCACGAAGATGCTCCGAGGGCTGGAGCCTCTCTGCTATGGGGACAGGCTGAGAGAGTTGGGCTTGTTCAGCCTGGAGAAGAGAAGGCTCCGGGGAGACCTTAGAGC
>NW_010224172.1:9341-11763 GCF_000690775.1 Eurypyga helias
CGGTCCCCACTGCCCCCAACTTGGAGCCCTGGGAACAAAAGCTGCCTCCTTTGGGGAAGGTGTTCCAACCCCATGGCAGGGGGTTGGAACTAGATGGTCCCTTTAAGGTCCCTTCCAACACAAACCATTCTGTGATTCTGTGATCTCAGTTCTGACACAGGTAAGACTTACCAAACCAAGTGTATCATGACATTAATTCTCATTCTGTGCTCCGTCCTGCAAGAGATGCCCGCCTTCTTTTAATTACTGTTACCCCATTCTATTACTTGAACATGAATTCTCAGAGAAAGAGAAAGGAGAAGCAGCTCTGTGTGACCAATGTTTTATAGAAAGGATATAGAGGTGTTAAACTGACCTGGTTCTTACCTAGCTTTTTCCAAGTTGGACTTAAAAGGTGTGCTCCCCGTCAATGACAGCCCATTGTCACTGTCTGAGGAATCTCCATTCCGTCGGGAAATCCATTCCCTCAATGGCCTGTGAGCAAGGAGAAGTACAACAAGATCTACTCAGTGAAACAAATCTAAAGGTGTCTGAAAGGCACTGGCCTCGTGTTTGACTCCTCTCAAACATACCTGATGAAGGGAATAGCCATAAAAAATTTGTTAGGTGCCAAACCCAGCTTGGACCTGGGGGTCATGTCATTTCTGTGGCATGGTAATTTGTCGATGGAAAACCACTCAATATTCTAGAAAAAAAACCAAGAAATAAAATCAAAATACTGCAACCTTACAGAATGCTACAAATGTGTATCAAGAACAAGTATTTCCCTTCATTAAAAAATTACAACAGAAGGCTTTAATTAATGGACCTCAACAGGGGGCTTCACAAAAGGTTAACTGACAAATGAGTCATTATTCTGACTGCAACTACAGAGCAACAGCTGGCACAGCACATACTTAGGGGAAGATATGGCACCTCAAATATGAGAGGTATTACCCAGCAACTCAATTCTGAAAATGTGTTTCAAAAACCAACCAAACCACTGCACACCCAGTGCTATCAAACAAGGCAGAGGCTTTAAATAACTTTCCAAGCCACTGCTATTCTTACTATTTTTATTTAAAATGCCACCAAAACTAGTTCAAAAATTATCAGAAGGGATTTAGTTTGCAGTGAGAGTCTGTTATAAAACAGAGTTTGCAACGTTTGTTATAAAAAGAAGCAAAGAAGAAAAGATAGTCAAGGATAGGATTTGTTATAATTTATAGATTGTGCACTTTGCAGAATGAGAAATGGTATCAGGAATAGTGACTATGCAGACAGCAGAGCCACCCACACGAGCTTTTCCACTGCAGAACCCAGCCCCAAAAGCCTAGGTCCAGATCAGACACCTATCACGGAACGCAGTTCCACACTGAACAGGTTTGCAGTATGGTTCTACAGCAAGAACAGAGAAGGCAGGGGCAGTTGTATTGGGTCAGATCAGGACAGTGCTACAGCAGGTAGAGGAGTCTGTCAGAACCCCTCACCATCCCATGCAGATGGTCACTGTTACACAAAGGTGGGTATTTACTTGAGGTTTTTAAAAACCTCAAAGTTAATCTTCTTTTACCTTGTATTTTGAAAAACATGTCTTTAATGCAAGAAATCAAGAGACTCCTGACCAGTCAACTACAAGTACCTCTTCCTATTTAGAAAGCCAGATGCCCAGTTCAGTGGCACCATCTGAATGAAAATACGGGGACAGCTGTCTTTAACTGAACTGCAATGCACGAAAGATACCCATAATCTTCGAAGTTTGAGCATCAGGAACAAATTTTCCATCCAGCCTACTACAAGAGTCTTTGCTTCTCCCTTTCACAATACCTTTTAAAAGCTTAAGGGTACACAAACCATCCAAGACAGTTCCCGTCTTGTCCCCTCTTCCCAACCTCCTCCGTAAAATATACCCTTCCCAAAATCCGGGTAGTATTAGCCATGAAAGAACGAACACAATCCGTAGTTTCTCCTTCCGATGTGTAGGATTTAGTCCGTCTGGACAGGTCACGAACCGGTCTTGGCAGCAGCGCTGCAAGAAGCTGACAAGACCCTCGAGTGCAGGGGTGCCGTTTGTACTAACGGCTGAGGTGTTGGTGCTGCTGGGTGGTTTCACCGCTCTACAGACCATCAGCTTCACCACAAGCTACACGACACGACCGAATCCTACAGACTCCGTTCTGCGGTAACACATACCCGAATTTCCCTTCTTGTTTTGGGGTTGAATCTTGTGTTCTTAGGAACTCCTGGAATGATGTACAGCCGTGCTAATTGATCATTAATTCGCAGCTCAATGTATTGTTCTTTGCAGATATAATCTTTTATGTCAAACCCGGTTTCTTCAAAGACCTGAGAAGCATACAGATGGAATCAGCGTACGTATTCAGACTTACCCTTTCAGAACATGTCATCACAAAGGAAGGAATAACTGTTTTTCAGATCTGTC
>NW_010224173.1:0-1767 GCF_000690775.1 Eurypyga helias
CCTTTGGCCGCTCGCCGCAGCACCGTCGGGTCCAAAGCACATCCCGAATTTCCCTTTGATTTACTGGCTCTCTGTACTGAGAGAACTCCCCTGCCCAAGCCCTGTGATCTTAATCCTGAAGATTAACAAGGAAAAGCCCAGCTGGGTTTCCTAGGCAGGATGTGTCTCTGCTGGGCCAGAAATGAGGTGTTTGCAAGGCCAGGCTGGATCGTCGCAGGGACCGAGCTCTCACACTGGGGGGTTCAGCCCATGCTCGGGGGGGCTGGAGGCTGCGGATAAATTTTCATGGGGAAAATAGAATTCCTGTGAAACAGGATTATGGAGGTTGGGTTTATGTCGTGTGCCGTGCTGCAGCTCTTGAAGGTTTGGGGTGAGTAGGGGGGATCCATACCTGTACTGGGATACGTCACTGGGAGAGACTGGAGCCCACTGGGTTCACTGAGCACCTCTCGGCTTTTCGCCTGGGTTCCTCGCAGGGTGAAAAGCCCCCAGAGCTGGGAGGGGCTGTAACCCGGCAGACAAGGCACGACTTGCTGTCAGGCATGCAAAGCAAAGCGGCGGGGAAAACTCCGGGTTTTCCTGCCTAGCTCGGCCTGTTCTCCGCTGCTCCTGCTGGCTCCCGGGGAGGGATCCATCCTCTCTCCTAGTAACTTTTCCCACTTGTCCTCCCCGCTTCGGGGAATTTGGGGCTGATGTGACCCCTAGTTGCAGCAGGGACGGGACTTCTCGGTCCTGCTGCCTGCGCGGGCGTGCAGGCAGCATCCATCCCTGCCACCACTGGGGATGCTCCCTGGTGTTGGGGCTGGCAGGGCAGCCCAGGGGAGTTAGATCTACACCCGAGTGGTTTTCAGGCAGTGCTGCCTGCAGCTCCTGCATCCCATTCTCCAAGGTCTCTATGACCAGTAAGTTTTTTCCTTCTGCCGCCCTGCTCCGGACATCGTCTTGGCCTGAGTCACTCAGCTTGTTTGTCAACACCCTTAGGCTGCCCTCCTCCTCCTCTTCCTCCGAAATGTGGCTTGGGAGTTCTTCCTGACCTGCTCTGAGGGCTGGAGCTGGGACTGGCTCTCCTTCCTTGCGCAAGGATGCCCAGCCTAGGCACCGCTGCCTGGGGCACGAGGGTGGCAGGGATGGGGTTTCCTGCCAGAGCTCCCAGGAAAGCCGAGATGTCACCTGCTGCCTTGGGTTTTTGCACAGTGTCCCCTCCTGTCTAGAGCAGTAGGTGCCCTCAGCAAGGGGTTGGATGAAGCTCTTCTCTCGTGGTGGAATAACTCCATTCCTAGTGCGTCCCAGCCCCATGGATCCCTTCTCCAGGTCTCAGGGGGCTGGGGGGGGAGCGAGCGTGGCTGGCAGGAGCTGGGTGGCACTACCAGGGTGGTGGTCCCAGGCACCCAGTGGGTGGGAGTGCCCAGAGATGCAGCAGGAGATGCCAGCTGCCTCCACGGCCAGAGGGGTGGGGGGGTGGGCAGCAGTGAAGCCCTGGGAGCTCACACCTTGTTCTGGCATTTCCAGGGAGTTACCAGCCCCTTAATTGCTGCATAAACCAGCTGTTAATTTGGGGTGGGACCTCTACAGACACCGACCCACGCAATGGTGGCAGAGATGACACCGAGCCTCACCCTCTGTGCCGGACCCACCACCTTTCCACTCCAACAAGCCCTGTGGGGCACTGGTGGCCGTGTGTCCCCCCGGTGCCACCCAGGAAGATTTTTCTCCTGCCGGGAGGCTGGGTGCTGGCAGGATGGGCTGTGGGGTTGGGTCTGGAGGGGC
>NW_010224173.1:1863-5119 GCF_000690775.1 Eurypyga helias
CTAGCCAAAGACTCACCCCGAGCGGGCGGGGGAGCCGCTGGCCACTGGTGATGGACTCTGGGGTTGGTCTTGGGGCTGAAAGCCTCCCCATGCCCCAGGGGGTGACTGATGCGGGGAGGCTCTGCGGGATCCATGCTGCAGTGTGCTGGGGATGCGAAGCGGTTGCACATAACGAAGCGTGTGTCTTCTTTCATCATGAAATAAATAACTCCCCTGGCATGTCAGGGCTCCCTGCCAGCAGGGAAGGGCTGGTTCTGGCAAGCCGGGGCTTACCTGTAGCCGTCGTGTCGGGGCACGGGGCTCGCTCGGAGCCAGCGTGTTGGGGCAGGGGACATCGCTGGCTGTGGGGCCTCCTGTGCTGGTGGCCTTCCCACGTGGGCAGAAGGTGGGAGCCCTCCCTGCCTTGCCTGTGCTCAGCCCCAGGGCAGAGCCTGCCTTCCCTCCCGGGGGGGCTTTCCCTGCCTCCCCCAGCAAGGGCTTATCCAAAGGCCTTGCCTTGAGCAAGCTGGGGCATGCATGGAGGGCATCCCTGCTCCGCCGGGGAGCAGGAGGGCTGGGGACAGGAGGAGCAGGGCCAGCATCTCAGCTGAGTGCTCTCTTTCGACCCTTGGGTCAGCCCAGGGAGAGAAAACCACCCCACAGACCAGGAACCTCCCCACTGCAGTATCAGACACCCCTAAACCCATTGCAGGGAACCAGCAAGGGAAGCACAGCCAAGAGTTGGGATTTGCCAAGCCTTTGCCTCCCTCCTGCCCCAGATCACTGCAGAGGCTGGCTCTGAGCCCAGGGAGGCTTGGTGCCTCTTGGCACACCCCTTGTCAGCTCTATCCCACCCTCCTGGGGACTGACACGCTCCCGTCCCTCTCCCTGAGCCCCACAGCAGGTCGCAACAAGCCACCCATGGCTCTGCCACAGCCACGGCGCTGCCAGTCCAGCCCCACGCTGGGAACAGCAAAGGTGCCACGTGGACATAGGGACAGTCACCGAAACAGCCACCAAGAGAGCCCAGGGTTAGGCACGCAGACAGCCCTTGTCCATGGGATGCAGGGGGTGGTGGGTCCCATGGACTGACCCTGCAGCTGGCCTCGTGGACAGGACCCTGGTCCCTGCCCATAGGGAAGGAGCGGCCTTGGACCCACCCGTCCCATTTCCATTCCTCTCGTGACATCCCATAACCAGGCTGTATTTCACAACCTCGCCGGCAGCTGCTCTGCCCTTGCTCCCAGTGAGCGGGGAGATGGGGAAGCTGGGAAGCCATCTGCTCGCGGGATGGGGCTTCTCCCACACTGCCAGGACCCGGGCTCCGCGCGTCTCGGAGCCTTTCAGCAGGGCTGGAGGGATCCAGGGATGCTTATCCACAGGAGCAAGGTTTGAAGGCAGGCAAGCACCAGCAGTGCCGGGCTGAGCACCTGCTTTGCCCCTGCAGGACCCAGGTCTGGCCCCACCACTGGAAGGCACCCTTGGGTGCAGCTCCTGGAGCCCGGCCAGTGCTTGACCGTGAGATCCCCAAGCAGCAGCTGAGCCCCCTCCCCAGTTCCTGGATGGTCCCTGAGCCTTGTCCGTGCCTGGATGTGTCCACAGCAGCTCTCCAGAGAGCCTGGGGCCAGGAGGGGAGGAAGGGGCAGAGTAGAGCCGCTCCTTGCAAGCAGACTTCCGCCCAGGCTGCCGGGACTGGAGGGGGAGGAAGGAGTAAAACTCCACCTTTTCCCCATTTTCAAAGGGAAAAGGCAGCAGTGTTCGGCACAGGTCCTGGCTCCGGCTGGTAGAGTACAGTGCTTTTCTCTGTTCCCTCCTGCCCTTTCCTGGGAGTCTTGGAATGCTCTGCTATGGGAGTCCCCAGGATGGGATGTCCCTGAGCAGCAGGGATGCTCTGCCCTGGAGCTGAAGGGGGACCTGGGGCAGGACATCCCTCTCCTGCTATATGGTGGCTCTTGGGGCTTGGACCAGGTGATTCTGGAGCATCCTCGGCTGTGGCAGACACTGAGCCCCTGGCCACACTCAGCTGGGGCATTGCTCTGCATGGGGAGGAGGGAACAGGCATGGGGGGCATGGTGTGGGACAGGCACTGTGGGGCAGGCGGAGACCCTCTGTCCTGCCCTGGCCTAACGGATGAGCCAGGAACAGGACCCCCCTGCCAGCAGCGGGGCCTGCAGCAGAGCCCAGAACAGGCTCAGGGCTGTTTTGTTCAAATACCTCTTGGTTTTGGGGTGGGGTTTTTTTTTTTTTTGGATGTACATAAAAGTCTTTGTTTGGTTTCCTCCTGCTGTGCCAGATTGGGTTTCCTGCTGGCACCGGCCAGCTCGGCTGAGGGAGGGCGTGCCAGGTTCAGCTCCTCTCCCTGTGGCTGGGCACAGGGTGGGATGAGGGATCGTCCCATTTATTGGGACTTCCCAGAGCAAGGATCATCCACAACTGGCTGTCCCTGGCACCTGGCGGATGAGAGACCTGGAGATGCCCAAGTTTGATCTGGCCCCTTTGCTCTGGACACCCCCCTGGTCCTCCAACTCCCGTGGGGCCCTGCGTGGGTGCTCAAAGGAGGCTGCTGCCGGTGCACCACCCCATGGCGGCACTGCCTGTGCCCCAGAGTCCACCCAGCCGCCGTGGGGGTTGCGCCATGCCGGAGCGGATGCTATGCTGCCGGGCCGGTGCTGGTGGATGAGCAGGGCTTTATCTGGAAGGGGTGATGCTGGGTCCCACCCTGCTGTGGGGCAGTACCTGCTGTGGGTGGAGCACCAAAGGGTTGTCAGCTCTTTTCCAGCCTGGCCAGGCACTGGTGGGACCCTGGGGGACAAGGGACGTGTGGGTTGCTGTGACTGCAGCCAGGATGAGGGCAGTGGGTCCTGGTCCAGGGTAGGGTATTGGGGATGGTACCCAGCTTGAAGTGAGCTGCTCCGTGGGGATGCTTCATCTCCCCACAGCCACCTCCCTGCCCATGGGACATATCCTGATGGTCCTGCGAGTGCAGTCGCCTCTTCTGGTGGCCTTGAACAGGGTCCTTGTGCCCACCAGGCAGGTGGCACTTTGGGCCGTGGTGGGTTTAGCCCAGCTGAGGTGTCTGTGTGGGGACCTGTGGGGACCTCCATGGCTTTGGAGCATCACTCCGAAGGCAAGGCTGCTCAAAGGGGATGGGGCAGGAGGGTCTTGCCTGGATCAGGCAGGGCTGGGTGGGCAGAGGGGCGTCTCCTCCTGCCCCCATCCCTCAGAGGCTGTTTGGGCAGGGAGATTCAGGGCAGACATCTCGCGCTGCCTGTGCCTG
>NW_010224173.1:5144-7100 GCF_000690775.1 Eurypyga helias
TGCGTGTGCCGGACTCGGCCCGGGCCCCCAGCCGGCTTCTGGGGAGACGTTCAAAGGCCCCAACGCTGTTTGTTATTCACATCCACATTCCTCGCACGCAGCCCCGCAGCAGCCTTGTTCCCGGGGAGCAGCGGGAGACCGGCATCCACGGCACAGGAAAACACCCGCCGGCACGTAGCCGGACACTAATCCCTTGCTGGCTGGGCTGGATGTGGCCCTGAGCCACAGGAGCGAGGATGATGCAGGGGGCTGAGCCTGGCTTCATGGTTGGGACTGGGGAACCGGAGCAGCGGGTTAAGGGCAGCCAAACCGTGGCTGAGAACGCTGTCGGGGTTTTTCGGCAGTTCCTCGGTTGAGGAGCCACTGCTGAACATGCCGCTTCGTTTTTGGCCCCATGGATTTCGTGGTCTGGTTTAGATCCTCTGGCAGCACAGCTCTGTGTCGGCAGGTTGGTTTGCTCTGGGCTGGGAGGGGAGCAGCTTGTGCAACCGCCGTGGCTGGGCGCGGTGCGGGGAGATCGGTGGGTGCTGCCACGGTGGGACAGACCCTGCCCTGGGAGCATCCCCAGGGATACAGGGGATGCCGGCACGTGTGCAGGGTGCTGGTGAAGGGGTGCACCTTGCAGGTGGCGGAGAGCCGTGTCCCCGACGGGTGCCCCAGCCCCGAGCTGGCACTACGGGCGCTTCTGACTCATCGGGGGCAGAGCCGTGCTCGGCAAAGGCACGGCAAGAGAGGACAAACCAGTTCAGGCCTGGGCCCATCTGGTTTCTCCTCCGAGGCTCTGCTGCCTCATCCCTTCCTGCTGCTCAGCCCCCGTCCTGCCCAGCCTTCCCCGCAAAGGTGTGAGTCAGAGGGCAGCCGGACGCTCCCCCATCCCCAGCACTGCCGGCCGCGCACGGGGCTGCTGCCAAGGGGGTGGCAGGATGCGTCCCCTTTCAATGCCAACCATGCCTCTGAGCTGATTTGTAGCTGAAAATATTCCCGATGGGTTTTGGAGTAGTGCTGGAGCCAGGCAGTAGTCCCTGTCCTGCCAGTCTCCCGGTGCCGAGGTGCGCAGGCATCCGAGGGTGAGCAAAGAGCAGGCTGCTCCCGGGGTGTTCCAGAGAAACTCGTATCTAAATCCTGACAGTGCCTTGGAGTGGAAACGCCCAGGGCTGGTTTTGGGTGGATTTGTGTGAAGGGTGCATTTGGGTGCAGGGAGGGAAGAAGGGAGACTGTCCCTGGTCTTTGCTCTCCCCCCTCCGATTTGTTTTTTACTGTTTTGGTCTCGCCTGCTCCATATGAGCGGGGAAAATAGGAAGTGTTACCCCGGGTTTTGCTTTTGTCAGGAACAAACCCTCCTTCAGCCCCTTTTCTGCCGTCAGGTCCTCCTGTGCAGCGCACTGGTGCCTGAGCCCCCCAGTCCCAGCACTGACCTGGGCACCCCCACGGGAGGGTGCCAGGGGGTGCTCAGCTGGGCTGAGTCAGGCCCATGTGTTCTCTGGGTGGAAATGAACTCAGATTCAAATTCCCAAAATCCTAAACTGCTGGCTGAAGCTTAAACTTCGGGTGCACCCCTGGGGGTTGCGGGATGCTTGCCTGGCTCCCGGCAGGGAGACGCTGCGGCTCTTGGATCTTCTTGGTGCCCTGTTGATGGTGGCACCTCTTGCAGCGCCCCTTCGCTGCGTGGCTGGTGCTCAGCCTGCCCGGAGCCGTCGCCCGCTCTCACGCTGCCTTTCCTAAAGTCTCGTAGGGATGAGGCTGCACTGAGCTGGGCTCAGCCCTTTGTGCCCAGCGGGGACAGCCCGTGTCCATGGGCCATTCCCACCAGCTGCGGGTGGTGCCCAGGGTTTGTAGGGTGCTGCTGGTTGGAAGTCTTAGAATCAGAATCTTTCAGGTTGGAAAAGAGCTTTAAGATCATCAAGTCCAACCGTTAGCCCAGCACTGCCAAGCCCACCACTAAACCGTGTCTTGGGG
>NW_010224173.1:7552-8206 GCF_000690775.1 Eurypyga helias
TCGCTGTGCGCCTCCAAGGATTTTTCCTCCAGCCTCTTCCCAGCTCCATTCCCTTCACTGGACATGCTCCATCCCCTCAGTGTCTTTCTTGTAGTGAGGGGCCCAAAATCGAACCCAAGATTCAAGGTGTGGCCTCACCAGTGCTGATCCTGGCTCAGCACCCCATCCCTGGCATGCTGAGCACCCCATCCCCAGTGTGCTGGGCACCCCATCCCTGGGTGTACCCTGCCCTCGCCATGCTGAGCACCCCCTTCCTGCTGTGCTGTGCACCCCATCCCTGGCATGCTGCACACCCTCCGCAGGGGATGCCCAGACACAGCCTCTGCATAATGCTGGGAATCTAGGGGACACGAGGGTAGCTGGGGAGCAGCGAGAAACCCCCCGGGCACATTCAGACCCAGCAGTGGGGCGAGATTGCTGGATCAGCCCCGCTGGGAGGGATGACCCTTCGCCCAGCCGGTGGCATCAACCTCCCTGCCTTGTCCTCGGTTTCCCCAGCCGGAAAATCCACCCTCCTTGTCCCCCCAGACCGCTGGGAAGAACTGGAGCAGCCGGAGAACAGGATGCGAGGGGCAGGGTTGGGACAGGGTGTCAGCGTGGGAAAGCTGGCGCATGGGTGACGTTCCAGGTGGCGTGGGCACCGTGGTGCTGCCC
>NW_010224173.1:8262-8557 GCF_000690775.1 Eurypyga helias
CCCCCCCCGCGCTGGTTCCCCCCCGCCCCCCCGGCCGCTCCCTGGCACTCCGGGGACAGCCAGGGATGCCACAGGGCTGTCCTGGTGAGCAGGGCCCCCCCACCTCACCCTGGCACCCCTGGCAGTGCCAGGGGCCAGTGGCTGGGCGAGGAGGGTCCCTTTCGGTTTTGCTGCCCTTCTCTGGGTGGAAATCAGCTTCCATCCCTTCTTGCCTCCCCGAGGTGTGAGCTGGCCCGTGTGCCAGCCATGGATGTCCCCATCAGTGCCACTGGTTCTGGGGCTGCTGGGAGCCTGC
>NW_010224174.1:0-282 GCF_000690775.1 Eurypyga helias
CGGCGAGGAGAGAACACGCCCATTTCTGGAGAGGACACGCCCACCGCGAGGGGAGGCCAAGCCCACTGCGAGGGGACACGCCCACTGTGCGGGACCACGCCCACTGCGAGGGGAGGCCACGCCCATCGTGCTGGCGAGCCCTGTCGCTCTGAGGATCCGCCCCCACAGGGAGAGGCCCCGCCCCCAGGAGCGCGGCGGCTCCGCCCACTCACCGTGGCCCCGCCCAGGAGGGGGGAATTGGGGGCTACTCTGGGGGGTCTGGGGGCTCGTGGGAGGAGCTTG
>NW_010224175.1:0-2360 GCF_000690775.1 Eurypyga helias
CGTCAGCAAACTTGTTGAGGGTGCATGTACCTCACATGTAATAGTGAGGTACACATAACATAAATTGTAATGTATTTTGTATAGGAAATTAATCTCAAAAATAAGGCTGAATAATTTTTTTTAAGAATCAAGGACTTTGACAAGTTCCTCCACATCCCTTTTTTACAGTAGTGCCATATTTTTCTGCTGATATTGCAAGACTTTTTTCTGGAGGAGGTGATGGAACTTGAATGTTCTACACAAGTTGTGGCTAAACTAAAAGGCCTGTAATGAAATAGGGACACGTATTCGGAGCCTCACGTCCTAGTCACATTTTATATGTTGCATCTATACATGTCAGAGCAGAAAAGCTGTTACCTTTCCAACCTGTGCTTTAAAAGTTCCCATTCTATTTCAGACATTGTTAGATACCACTTTGGTTTATCTGACATAGAAGGTAGATTCTCAGTAAGGCTGCAACTTTGGATGTAATTGGTGGAGACAATATTTCAACAGATTTCAGTAGCTTCTTGGTAGTTTGTGTCTTTACCATTTTTTTTTCTGCAGGTCTAGCATGTTGACAAAACCAGTCTGGATTCTGACATGAGAAAAGCATCCTTTCTTTGTCTTTGAAAGCTTAGACAAAGTCTGAGGTCGGTGTCCTTGAGTAAAGCAGTATGAGAACTAAGAGGAAGCTTAGTACGCAGATGTGTTGGAATATGCTTTTCTAATTTTCTTGGCATTTCACCATACCCCAGAATGTGTGGAGATGGACCTAGGTTTCTTATTCTTAGTTTATGGAGGTGCTTTGGCAAACAAAGGACACTAAAGTACCCAGCTTTCAGTATATTATCTCCCTCCCTTCCGTGATAAATCTGCCACTGTTATGAAAGTCACACACTTACATTTAAGATATTACCTTGGTGTTACCTAGTTTCTCACAGGATATGAACTCTTTCGTGTTTGTAGTCTGTCAAATGTAGCTCAGAGGTTTTAAAATGGAATAAAAGTGACTGTGTTTTTATTGATATTTATGGTGCAGGTTTGGGGACAGAAAAGAAGGTAGAAAAAACATAGTGGAAAATAAGTACACCTTTAAGAGTAACTATTTTTTATAGTACAGGATGTGTTTAATAAATAGTATATGTGAAGATGTGGCTTTCTTTTGTAAAATCTAAAACTTGGATAATTTGCTACAGTCATAGATAGTGACTGAGACAAATGGTGTCTAGAACAGCACGAAATCAACTGGCATATTTACAGAATGGAGTTATTCTGAGGACACTACTGCAAGGCAAGCTTTACATAAACAAATCACAATTCAGAACCTGTGATTGTTGGTTAAGTATGATGAGATAAAACAGACAAAAAAAAAAAAAGAAAGAGAATGTGATTGCCTGAAAGCACCTTTCCTGGCTAATGGCTTGCAGTCACTGAAGAAAGGGGAACACAAGAGCTTCCTACCCCAAGGGCACTGCAGTCTGGGGCTGGATGGAAAGGCAGGGATGAACCTGGGTGCCATGTGAGCCCTGCTCTCTACCTGAGCAAGCATCCCTGGAGAAAAGCTAAGCATCCCCCTGCGAGCATCACAGGATGCTGGGAGGCTGCCTCTTCAGTGTGTCCCCTGGGCTGCCCCACCTTCTGTGAGAAACTTGGCTGAAAGGACTGAAATAAGGTCAATCACTCATTTTCCACATTCTCCAGTTCTACCTGGGAATTTACTTAGTTATTTTAGCTGTATCTCCAACAGAGAGGGAGGATACACTCTCACTGCTTGAACACAGGAGGTAAGAAAGGGGCTGAACACTTCTCCCTGCCATAACTCTCTGGGCAGTTTTCTTAAACCCACAATGCCTGGTTTATTTCACCAATCCATTTGCTACAGACCTATTTGTTAGTGGGGAGAGACAGCTCTCTCTTGATCTACAAAAACATTCACTGCCACTCTGATAAAGAGATTGCATTTCAAATGAACTTGAAACATGAGAAGATGACAGTTTGGGAAATGTAAAATTGAAATATGAATGGGTTATGTGCTACTGTATGTGTGGGGGAGGGAAATCTGATAACTGAGCGTTGAAATAGCAGGGTTCCCCTCCGTTTCTTTTCTTCCTAGTGCTTGTGGTAAATTATGGGCTTAGTACTCAGACTCCAGTGCATATTTTACCACCTTGTTTCATAAGTCTGAATACAGCATTTAGTGGGAGGACAGCCTGTAATTATGTTGTAAGTTATCAAACAAACTGCAGATGTATAAATGTGAGGGTAGGCTTAACTACTTTGTTTTGAAAGGGAACTTTAATATTAAACAAATGTGTACTTATTGGAAATGGCAGTGCTGAAAGCCTGCATTGTGAGTCTGACTTAATAAACCTAATCTT
>NW_010224175.1:2391-13350 GCF_000690775.1 Eurypyga helias
ATATTATGGAGAAGTAATAAGATATCTTGACTAACTTAAAAATTTCCTTTCTTCTTAGAGAAAGGACTCCACTCCTAAAAGTAATTAATTGTCTGATTTAAAGCATTCCATGTACATGACCAGATTTTTAATATTACCTGTACATATACAATTGGTTGCAATAATGAGGCATGTGCATGCACTGTAGCTAGTTAGAACATGTAAATTAAATGTTTGAGTGCATTTAGAGAAAGGAAAAGTAATATTTTATTGCATCTACTTTTAGAAATCCTCCCTCTAAGAATCAAGCTTTGACAAACAGAGCTAGATATGAACCAACCTCCACCAAAAATTACCATTGAACCTAGGGCAAATATTTAATATTTCTCATGAACTGTGCTTTGTGTTTCTTCACTTCTTACTGCCTTGTCTTTTCCTTTTTTCACTTAGGACAGAGCAGAAGTGGGGAAATACCACATGAAATGCAAAATTGTAAAAATAATTCTAATTCATCCTAAAGGATGATGTGCTCCAAACCTTATGTTTTTTAATCTGCTTTTGTAGATACAGTAGGCTTGGATCTTTCATGCACACACCAGATGATCGTGTGGGTAATGGGCACTTCTATGAGCCAATATGAACTACTCTCAAACCTTTTTGAAATTTTCCTGCTCACTACTGCTAAATCTAAATGGGGTGTTTCTACAGGTACTGTACAGGAAATAAAAATTGTGTCAGTTGTCTCACAAAATAATGTAAGTGGATGTATATGAGCAGTTAGATGAAGTTGATCTAATTACCCAAACAATGATAATAAAACAGTCCAAATATTTAAAACTTGTCATGGAAAAATAGGCAGTTATTGTCTGCAGGAACAAACAGGAATCAGCATGAATTATCCTGAGTTGGTGATTTAGCTTTGAAACCGAGATCATTATTGTACCAGTGTATTTGTTTATCGTTGGCTATGCATATTTAAGGAGCAAGGAAGCAGAAGATAGTAGTGAAGATAAGTTTTGAAGAAGCAGTGTATTGTTCACCACCGTGGGGAACAGAAGAAAGGAATGAAAGAAGTGAGGAGAGGAATGGAGCAGGAAAATGGGAGTCTTGAAATTCACATAGCTCTCAGTGGGGTACTCTCCTAGAGACCACAGCAGTGGCAGATGGATGCAGGGAGTCCACAGCTCATAATTGAGGTATTCTTGGTATTTGCTTTCTGCCGCTGTTTGACCTTTCAGCTGAATGTGTCAACTCACCTGCTGTGAAACCAGCATCCAGAGCTTGCATGGTCAACAAGGCTATAGATATTTTCTGCTGGATCAGGCACTTTATACATTGTCTAATACATAAGGAATGCAAATTGTCATTACAGCTATCTGCAGTTTTTTTGCAAAGGGTAATGCCTTTAAAGGAATTTTCCTTTTTGATGAATCCATCCTACAGCAAATAATGGGACTACAATTTCTTGATAGAACATTTCCAGTGCTGTTAACAGCTGTAATAAACCTGAATAAAATGCTCTCAAATTTTCTTTTTTTTGTATTAGATAATAGAGTCCAGTTAAGTAGAGCACCAGTGCATGAATGTAGTCATTGTTTACAAAAGCAAAGAGTTAAAGACTAGCTACAACAGCAAATTCTAGGGAGGAACACCATTTGGACTGAAAAGTAGCTCTGTAAACTGGCTCTTTCTCAAGAGACCAAACTACTGCTCTCAGGAGATCAGATGTCTGCTTTATTCATGCTGGATTCAGAAAAAGCATATTTTAATAGACATACATGATTGCTTCACTGATTAGACCAAGTTTCCCCTTCAGTGCCTGCAGCTATGGGAGAACACATTAGATTTGCCAACACCACCAAGACAACTTCTCTATGAATGTCTCAAACCTTCTCAAAAGACTTTGGATGTTGTCTTTTCAGTATGTGAGAGTGATATCTCAGAGAACATAAAGACATGGTATAATGGAAAGGAAAGAACACCTGGCCCTGTGCTGCATGAGTATTAAAGACAGAGTGTGCAGCAAAGCAAGATGTAGCAGGAATCACAGCATGTAAGGTCTGATTCTGGGTTAATTTGTGAGTCAGATGCACACTATGAGTCTTTTAGGTCCCGGGCTGAAGGGTTGGGAGAAAATAGCCATTACATTCGTGTTAATAAACCCAGCTGATAAGCTTTTGATAAAACAGAAGAACAAGAGAGCAGAAATATTTTCATTTGAAAAACTATGTCATGCTAATGTTGTTCTTCATTATGCTTATTCACTTAGGTCCTATGTAAGTTAATAGTAAAACTTCAACAGTTATCTACAGACTTTGTAGATAACTACAGACAAGTCCTGGCAACTTGTGTTAAATGCTCTTTACGAACACGACATAAGACAAATTTCATTCTGAATTACCTTGTGATCAAAACACCTGGTTTAGTAAGAAAAAACTTAATTACTTTTAAAGAGAGGGCATAAAATCAGATATACTACAAATTTTTGTGATAGAGAACATTTTAATAACTTCTCTCTTTAGCATGTGGAAAGTGAAAATGTCCCTTGAAATAGCTTTCGTCTTATTTAGTGGCAGCTGTGCCATAATTTGGAAGAAGTTAAAAGTACTATTGTATACTTTTCTTACTAATAGCATGCATTTATTATGTTTTTATGTTTTTATTTATGAAGATTTGGTGAAGTGAGGAGCAGGACTAGAGAAGGTAGGAATTAGTTTGTTATCCAGAGTACAAATTGGGGACCAAAAAGTATTGCAAGCATGAATCCATCAGTGACAATCTAGTCATATCAGGATGTCTCTGCATGCAGAGACTAGTGACAGCTGCTCTGTTAACATATATTGCTAGCTATGTAGATACTGAGACACAAGAAAAGGTCATTTACAATCCCTGAATCCCTCAATGGAGACAACAAAATTGCATTGATATCTTTAACCTCTACCCGAGTAATCACAGAGATATTTCCCATATGGCCAACTTGCAGTATGAAATTCTAGTAGTAAAAGTGATCCACATATGCCAACAATCTCTGTAAGTAATAGGACAATAACATGCAGATGCAATCACAGCCACCAACAGAGACAAGCTCCACTACTGCTAGCGTAATGAAGAAGAAAGCTTGATAGACATATCAAATATGTTCCTCAGAAGAAAACATATTCCTTCCTTAGAGTAAAGGAAAGAGAGGAGGCTAACAGAATGAAGAGGTTTGGAGAGCTATTTTTACTACAGCATTAAGGTGCACTATTTATTATTGCTCTATGCCACAATATCTGCAGGCAGCAGGGTAGAGAGCTGTAAACATGAAAGTTCAATGGAGTCTGTGCTTTGTGGCATCCATCCCACTATTGTTCTGGAAGAGGTAAGGAGAGCCAGTATTGCAGAAATAATAATTGGAGAATCTGCCTCTATGGGCCAGGAGAAGGTCTAATTCCACCCAGAGGTCTGCAGGGCATAGTAACCAATATATTGAAAACTGCTAGTGATGCACCAAATAAGCATTTTTTAAAGTCAAAAGTATATGGGGAAAGGAAAAATATGTCAGTCACTGTGATGACTCGGCAGCTGCCCAACAACCAGCAACTAGAAATGTGTGGATCAGCATTTGAGAGAAGTTTGTGAAATGAAGTTTTATTGGCTGTTCAGAAAAATTCATCTTGCTAAAATAGTTTTCTTATTTATGTCTCTTGAGAAACTCAGTACTTTGTCTGTATCAGATCTAAAAAAATTGAACCCACAATCTTCCGAAGCTGAATGGCAGTGGCTTTGAAAATCATAATGTTCCTCAGATACAGTCCTGTTTCTGTTATAACTGGTTGCTAGAAACAACTTTCTGGTGAGAATATTTTTCTTGTTTCTCAAACACACAATATCCTTCCACAGAGGCAGATAATGTAGCCTACAGACCTCATTTTGTATTAATACCATGTAAAATTTAATTGGAATTGATAGGAAATTTGGTCTTGGTTCTACCTCTCTGAAGTCAGTGGAAGCTTTGCTATCTTTTTCATTCCTTCAGGTTCCAGAGATCTTTACATTTTAATTTAAAGCAATTACACCATCTGGATATAAAAAATCTGAAAAGACCTTCTGGCAGTTTTATGAAAATCCACTAGAAGTAACCCAAAATTCCCCTGAGTTTTTGCAATTATGCAATATGAATTAGTAAATTATGAAGTTCCTCCGGTTCAAAGGAATTTAGGTAAAGATTCAAGCAAGAAACTGGCAGAGGTGGTAAATGTTGGAAGATTGCCCAACCTGCTGCTTCCTGTGTACAATCTATGTTCTTCCTTATCCTAGGCTGCATTAAGTTCTAAAGTTTGGAAACAGTTCAAAATTAACAATAATTTGAACTCAGAGTGAACATCTTTTTCTATCTATAAAATATCCAACAGTATGCTGACCCATACTTATCTTTCCTTCATGTCCCTGAAAAATATTAAAAATATGACCTTTACATTCTGGAAAATCCTCTTTAAGAGTTTGATATTGGTTGATGTTGGTAATTGTGATTGATTTGAAAATTTACATTCTGCACACATTTTTGCCTATACAACTTTGGTTCATGATGACTGACACTAGAAAAGCACAAAAATCTAGAAGGGAAATGATTTAAAAAAAAAAACAGACAAGGGAAAAGAATAATTTTGTGCATGTCTGTCTGCATCCATCCAAACGGTTCTGTGAGACATAGACCAAACTCAATTTCGACTTTTCAAAGAACTGGAAGATCTTTGCAAAACCAGCGAGGTTTATGTGCCATGTACTACTATTCAGATTTTGTGTGTCTCAAGTTTTGAATTTTCTGTGGGTATAGGAAGGCCACAGAACTTAATACTTGATCAAAAACTTGATCAAATACTAATCCCCTATGTAGTTTTAGCTTTCCCCATAAACTTCTAGATGATTTGCATTTTTTTAACTAAGAATTGCTTTTCTGAATCCTTGGGCTCTTTTTAAAATTTTACCTTGTACATAACATTTTACATATAAATAGGTGTTGTAGGTCCAGCTCTAGAGAGTGTGTGCAAACCATACAAAACTCATATGATCCCAAGTACCATTCCTGAAGTCATCAGCACTTTGTCATATTAAGTGCTTGTGGTCTGACAGGCAAGTTGTGTTTTAAAAGAAAAGTGTCTCATAAAAACAAATACATTTGATCTTTTCAACCATTTTTAGTTTGTGTCAATCTTCTGTGTCCCTGGGCAAAATAGGCAAAATGCCAACCTTGACAATCTTCTCAGACACTCTAATAGGCCAAGTTCTGGCAGCAGCACATTTTTATCCGTATTGTTTTCCAGCCTCAGTAAACTGCTTCACACGCTGGTGTGCCTGTTATGGTTGTGACATCTGTGGAGACCACAATGATTGCAATCAAAAAGTAGCAGAGAAAAATGAGAGTTAGTGTCATTTCTGATTTTCACTATCCGCTTCATCATGTCAATAAATTAATACAGCTCAGTTTCTGCTCTGGTAAACCTTTTCCATAAGAACAAGGTATTAGAATCGCAGTGCTTAACATTCACAGTGAAATTTTCTGGTCTTACAAGTGTAGTGGAAATGCAGTATTAAATGCAAAAAAGTATGTCTGTGCAATGTCATGATAAGAATGTAGATGCACAGAGGAGTCCAGGAATTCAAAGTGTTGATTCTCACAGGATTTTTAACTTAGTCCCCTTTTATCTTGCAGAGAATTTTCTAACACTTCCTTTGGCAGCTATTTTCAGACCTGCATGCAGTGTGGATGTTGCTTTTGCCACGGAAATCATAACTTAGAATTGCTTGATGTTTTGCTGAGTGCGAATTTCTTAACCTAATGTAAAAAGCCCATTATTTTAAAGTTTGGGTTTTTTTTTTTTTTTAGAGAGTACCTTCCTTCCTCTAAAAATGCAAAAATAGTAAAAAGCAAAAGTAATAAATTGTGATGTGTAGTATTATATTTTAAAGAAAATGGCATTATGTTGGAGTATTTTACTAACTAGTTGACTGTGTAGTCAGTAACCTAACCACATCTGCATTTGCATAATGGTAAGGTTTGATCCCAAGTTCTGAAAAGGTGAGGAAATTGTCTGGATTATGTTACACAGGTTTCACCACTTCCTAGGATGCCAGGATGCATTTTCTATGTGTTTAATACCTAGTGCAATAGCCAGAATCTTCTTTTTGACTTTGCAGAACTGGATCGGTACCCAAAGCCTTGACTTCCTAGTATCTTAAGCATACTTGTAGTCTCTTTGCATTGGAGCATTAAATCAGGATTGTTATAAATATCATGTTCCACAGAGGCCCATAGATGTGGGCATAATTTATGTTCTAGACTATGTTGGTTTTATGTGTTAATGCATTTTTGTCTTATCTGCTGCTTCCAAACTCTGTCAAATATGAAATTTTCCCCTTTTGAATATATAAAAACAGTATTTGAAGTTTGCCAATTAATTCTTTTTGGACTAAGCAGTATGCAAAAAATGACAAGGTCATTTTCTTTAAAGTACAAAGGGCAGTTTTCCATGAAAAATTGCCACATTTTGCTTTATTCATCATGAAAGATGGTAAACCATGGACTGAACACAAAAATGAAAAAAACCACCCAACTTCAGATGATATTTTTGCTTCAGAAAAAACAAAAAAGAAACACTCAAAACAGGATTTGGCACAAAATTCCCTCTGTGTTTATATTTGCTCTTCAGTTTGCTATAAAAATATGACCTTTTCAATGTTGTCTCCTTGGGAGGAGGCTCTTATCTCCTGTTTCCTTTCCAAAGGAGATTAGTGCATTAGTACTAATGCGTTCTTCCCCTAAAAGAAGACAGCAGCAGGACCAAACATGATTTTTTCCTTCACTAATCAATATGGTGGTACCATGCTATCAGCTAAACTCAGAGAGAGCAAGTCTGTTCTTTGCTCTCTAGTACAGTAGTCTCAGTGAGGAAACTGAAAGATAAAAGTGGACTACAGAGCCCGCACTAATAAACTGTTGTGCTGGGGACAAATATTGTCTAATTTCTCAAGTGATGTTTCGCCACCAAATTTTTAGGAACTGTTTCTTTAGGGTTCGCTAGACAAGAAATAACGTTTTCTACTCTTAGTCCCAAGTGTTAGTTGTTACTGGATGCTCTTGTTTGTCAGGGGACTTCAACAGTTCAAGATGAATGGGCAACCCAGTAATATTCTGCTTTAATGAGCTGGCATCTCCTTCCCTGAAAAAGGATGTCTTGATCCTATACAATCATGCAAGTTAGAATACATCTAGAACAATAGAATACAGGGCAAAATCATGCAGGTTTCCACCACATTCCCTTTCTCCCTCCTACCCCTGCCCCAAATAAAGTAAAAAAGAGATAATGAAATATTAATGCACTGTATTATACCTCTGCTAAAACTGTTGAATGTCACGAGTAGGCAAGGCAGGTGGTTGTTTTCATATGCTGTGCTGAGGCAAGGATAGAAAATTGTCTTTGTTATTCTTTGCTTGTAATCTTTTGTACGTTCTCAGGTGTTGCTGACTGGTAGGTGATCTAACTTATGGTAACACAACACTTAAGGCAATGTAGTTGAAACTGATATTGCATACTTACTATCTACGATGAAAAATTAATACTTGAGTAAATTATTGAAAACAATTGAAATGTCCTTTTCAAAGGTGTTTTCTCTTGGCTTTGTAGTTAGAACTGGAATCAATTGGCATTTCTCAAATCTACTTTTAAGACGCAGATATGACTCTTGCAGTCATAATCCTTTGTCAGATAGATGATCTTCAAAAATTCTGTTTGACCTTAAAGACAGAATTAGAGCTTGATTAATATTCTCCGTATGCTTTTCTTTTCACATTAGCAAATCATAAATGTAAGGAAATATTGAAATAGAGTTTTCATAAGAAACTCTTGCAGCAAATAAAAACAGACGATAAAGGAATTGATGCTTTGACTGTCAGAAACTTCTCATTTAAAAAATACCTTTGAAGTCAACTAATGGTGAACAGAAATAAAAATAAGTTTCAGTTATCCCAATGTAAAGGATAAAAAAGCAGGCTTTACAGAGAAATTCTCCATAATACTTCAGAGTGGTGAACATGGGAGAGCCTTATTCTTACAGACCAGGAAATTTTGGCACAGATTCTGCATAGCTGCCATTTTATCTCTGAAGGTGCTGTTCCTGCACTACTTCTCCATGGTTGTTTTGTCATAGGTCAGCTCTTCTTGGGACCCTTACTAATTTTCCTCTACTGATGAAATAGCCCCCTCTGTGATCTTTGAGTTATGGTGCAGTGCACGTTGCTACAGAGGGCAGATATTAGTGTAAATCCTAAGATGTCCAGAATGGACTCAAGCTGCGCCAGGGGAGGTTTAGATTGGATGTAAGGAAGAAGTTCTTCACCGAAAGGGTTATCACACACTGGAACAGGCTGCCCAGGGAGGTGGTGGAGTCACCATCCCTGGATGTGTTTAAGAGATGGGTGGATGAGGTGCTGAAACATATGGTTTAGTGGTGGACAGATACGGTTGGACTGAATGATCTCTAAGGTCTTTTCCAACCTAGTGATTCTATGATTCTATGATTCTGTGTCAAATCTAAAGGTACGTCTGGTTCTGTACTGTCTGCCCATATAGACTGTGACCAGATGCCTAGAAATATCTAGAGCATACAGTGATGCCTACCCAGAACACATCTTCACTCTCCAACAATTTGGAGCGCAAGGACTGCCACCGTCAGATGATAGAGAATGGTAGCTGTATAATACAGTACAGACCTAGGACAAGTGAGTTGACTGAATCTTCCTAATGGATGATGGAAATGATGAGCAATTGATCAAAAGGTCTGACTCCAAAGGAAATAATTTCTTCTGCAATGAGATTTAATATAATGAAAATCCTGAATTTCACATTGTCACTGTTGTTATATGTGATAAAGTCTAACAACAGAGTTTACACAGACCTTCCTTAAGCATATTAAAAAAAAAAATAAAGCAGTCATTTTGTGTGTGTGTGTGTGTGTAAGCACAGTCATTATGTATTTAACCAATGAGTAAATTTAGTAAAATGGGACACTCCAAAATTAATTGCTTATGTTTCTTTTCAATGGTTGTCTCTTTATCAAGCTGACTCCACTTTTGTATTCCATGTTGACAATAGCACTACAGTTAGACTGTCATTCTGCCAACACAACGCACAGTTAGGAGAAATCTGGAATATGGAAATATCAACTGCTGGCTTGGCTAGGAAAAAGCCTTCCTCTCTGGTAAGTCCCAACTGTTGCAGACTGCTTTGTAGACTGAAATCAACACCTTCACTGTTCAATACTCCATTTAAATATTAATTAAGGTCCATCTTTACCAAAATTCTCATCTGATGTGATACTGGCAAGTGTTATAATGTATGCCTATAAACTTTCATGAAAATGAGTTTTTGAAAATCTTAGCACTTAAAAGGGTCTTTGATGATGAGTACCTTGGAAGAATTACCTTATATACCCATGAAAAAGGAGCTGAACGAGTGAGAAGCAAGGAAATATTTGGGAATAGAGAAAGCACAAAATGTTATCTAGTTAATTTCAATATTCTACCTTTTAATTGCTAGGATAATTAAAGGAAGGGAAATATTTTCATGTTCTTTTGCAATGAGAAGAAGAGTTTGCTTTGGAAGATGCTGATGTTTTGCATAAATGAGAATATCCCAACACTGACGCACTGAACGCTTCCGTGGCACTGGACTGGTGATGTTCAAGTGGGGGTGTAGAGCCATTCACTGCTTTTGGATATTTTGTTGGACTTCCTCCCTGGCATAGTTTCAGCAATCATATTCAAGACTTGGGATTTTGCCATCTTCAATGAAACATGCAAAGATCTTATTGCTTCCTACACCTGTGTTGCTCATTTTCCTTCAAGCCCTGCAGTTTTACCTGGAAAACCTGAGTCTGTAGCTGTGCAGAAGTTGAATGACTTATTGTGAGCCAGGGTACTTTTCCTCTTATTGCAGGGGTGATGTATGGCCTACAGGGACTTAATACCTTCCCCTGCCAGAAAGAGCAATAGTCTCTAATTTACAGAATACTCCTGATTGCTCTGAGTGTTGCTACTGGCTGTCTTAAGTTTTCTATGAAGTGGCACTGACTGCTGAAGTGTCAACAAACCTTTACAAGAAAACTGTTAACATCTTTTGCCAGAAAACTATTAGAGGTGGAAAATTGCTTGCATTCCACAGTCTGTGGGAACACTCAACTTATACCTTTTCTGAGTCCTCATCCCTGGAAAGAAGAGCTCTTCTTATCTGACGGAAGAACCCTTATTTGAAGCTTTCTGAAGTTATTAGACCCTTTTGGTCTCCCCTGCACTTGTGTGATCTGGGTGTTTGGCAGCAGCTCAGTTTCTCAAGTTTGGGGAATGACAATCAATTCTAATCATTGACTGATGTATATATGCACATGGTCCTGGAGGACCTGAGCTTCTGCCAGAAATTACAAGCACTTAGTAGTCCCCTGGCTAGTGTAAACACTTCGCAGCTACTAATTAACAGTAGCTTTTCACTTCCCTGCTCTGGGGGGAACTGAAGTGCTGCAAAGTAGCAGTGTTTCTTCTAAGACAGTAGTGCTATGTTCAGCTCATGCTAGTCTATGACCAGCATGAATACAAGAGTAGTTCTGCTCTTCCCTCCAGTGTTTCTTTTAGCTAACCCTCCAAACCCCACAAGTTTTCCTTTGGGTCAGTAAACTGATATGACTCATTGCATGACTCCATTTAGTGTTAGAGCTGATGAAAAGGAGGAAATCTCAATCTGAGGCCATGAGAAGGGGGATCATTCTTTTTGACAGCAGGGCAATCTTGGATTGCTCAAACCATCATGAAATGACCCCTTCAGAGCTTGTGATCCCCTCTGAATCATTTCTCTGTCAAGGGACATACAGCTCACTGTTTTAGAGCTCAGCTGGGGAAGAGGAAGGAGCAGATGTCACATGATGAAAAGAAACAATGTAAGAGTGGTTCAG
>NW_010224175.1:13365-19603 GCF_000690775.1 Eurypyga helias
GGTTTAATGTCTGTTTGAGAATCACTTGTAGAATTAGTGTGAGCGTGACAATACTTTAACTTCTGCAAGCTTGCAACTTTTTAAAATAAGCTGGTGGATAAGTGACGCATATTCCTCACTCTTTACAGCCACTTCCTCTGATGCCATGGCTCTTGTGCTTAAACACATTCCTCTAATCAAAAAGTGACTTGTAGTAAGTAACTTGTACAAGGTTCATTGCTGGTAAAAAATAACTTCGTTTATAGTCTATTTGTGGAAAAACTGTTTGCTCAGGGCAGTTTGGTAGAGCAGACTGCCCCACTGTAACAGCAGGAGATGTTTTTTTTTTTTTAGGGGAATAATTTTTCTATAATCATGGAATTTTGGCTTGCTGTTTTTTCAATCATTACAGTAAAGAGTTAAAGTGTTTTATCTCTAGCATTCCTCTACAATGGCTGACTTTTTATAGAACATCTCTCATTTGCTCAGTCTTTATTGCCATTCATATTGAAGGCAATGACAAATTGCCATTCCAATGTCTTCATCAGATTGTGCAGATATTTGCTTTGAGCTTCTACACATTTATCCTCAAAGGACTATCTGGTTGGTTGAATTGATCTAATATAGCACAATGGCATGTGTCAATCTACTAACCAGGCCTTTCTTAATATCTCACTCCTTTTAATTTGGCTTTAGAGAATGTTACACCATAATGAATGAGTAATAATCAACATACCTCCTGATTGTATAGATGTATTGATTGATTCACTATGTCTGTTAAGGCCTCAAGATCTTTCACAGAGTTAAGAAAGCAACATGCTTCTTTATTTTAAAAATAACTCCTTATTTACGAAGTAATTCAGGATAATTTTTGCAAGCGTTGCTGTAGGCATGTGTGGTTTCATGTCACCTTTCATGGCCATTGAATTTGTGCTAATAAGGTTTTCAGACTTTAACCTGGCACATAGTCCTGCTGTATGGCATATTTGTTGGGTACAGCTTGTTTTATGGGCTTTTGCCTAACTTTTACCAGATGGGGATCACACTAATTCTTTCAACAGAAGGTTTGTTTATTTTTTGAGGTGTAATGGTGAAGTCAGTTTTGCACCTTTTTTATGTATGTTTACAAAACTGATTTTGGTGTGAAATGAAGAAACACATTTCAGTATCAGATCAGAATGAGGGTCTGGATGTCAATCAGGCTCAGTTAACAGAAGCTATTTTGTGACCTTCAGATAGTCTGTATCTGTAAGACAGGATTAATTTCATGACTAGTAACTATCTGAGAGAGTTGGAAGAAACACTAAGCTGAATTTTGTATATATGTTTATGCAGTACTCCAGAAAACATGGAGTATGTGCCTCTTCAGGGCAGCCATATAAATAGCCTTTTTCTTTTTTACTCATGTATTCCCTAGACAGAGTTCCCTCTAGTTGGCTTCTGTTATCTTCTTTGTAGCTTCTATCACATTTCCCCTTCACCTAACATGGTCTCTGTATTTTGAGCTGTGGATGATATAGCCTAATGTTCTTCCACATGAGATAAAGGCTTTTGTCTCTAGGTTATTCCCTATGGATGGCAGAAATAGTGAACGTTAAATCCATTTCAAAGTCTAATGAAACTATTAGACATATTTTCTAATCCAGTACTTTGCATTTTGACTCCACAGATGGCTAAATAGTCTGGATTTATAATTTTTTCTAATTTGATGCAATTTTGTATACTTAGAAATCACAGCAGATTGCCCATTGCACATTTATGTGGCCATTTCTCTAAACTTTGTACTCCCATGCTCTAGTGGAGATCTCAGTGAAGGTTCTCAATCCAACTGTGCTTCTATCAGTGAAGATGGCCTGTAGCATTATTTTCCTTGACAGCATTTTGAATTGTCCATGGCTTTCCATTTTAATATGAAGTATGCAGAATATTAGAATTTATTTTTACCCTATCCTATAAAAGCAACTACAAAAAGCCTGAGCAAGACAACCTTGACTAACATTACACTAAAATGCTCTTAGTTTAACAGAGTGACCTCTAATTCTTGATCCTCAATTTTGATTCAAGAAATAACTGTAGCTGGAATTTTTCATCTGCGAATAATTGCAGCTAAATTTTACAGCACTTAGCCTGATTACAGTTCCCACAGAGCTACGGTGAAGTGTGAGTTGCATGTAGCTCTGCTTCCATTATGGGGTCTGAGTTTATCCTGCATTTTTCCTGATGCAGCTGATTCTGAGGAATTACACTGCTCAGGCATATTTAGATGAAATGGTATGTCTTAAAAAACATACCAATTTATTGAAGTCAATTTTTTTTACATTAATGTCAACATTTCAGTAAGTCTAAGTGAGAAGATTTCTTTCTTGTAGGGTTGAGCATCTGATTAAAAACAGTGAGACAGATGAAACTCGAGAGAGCTGCTATCACATGGTGCATTAATGTAGAGAAAGTATGGAAAGGAATGGAAAAATCAGTCTTCACCACATTGGTGGATGATTACTTCTGAAGATATCAGCTCTTCTGGATGTTCTATGCTCACTTGTTTTCCTTTATAACCTCCCCAAAAGAGGAATCCCCTCCCATAGTTTGGAAAA
Organism: Eurypyga helias; assembly: GCF_000690775.1. Taxonomy (NCBI): domain Eukaryota; kingdom Metazoa; phylum Chordata; class Aves; order Eurypygiformes; family Eurypygidae; genus Eurypyga; species Eurypyga helias. The sequence goes on from NW_010224175.1 coordinate 15,939, forward strand.
TTGTGTGTTCCAGAAATAGTGGGGATGAAAGAAGGAAGCTACTCTCTCCCATCTTCTACACTTTTCATCTTTTCATAAAAATTAAAAACTTCAATACTGATAATAAGGAAAATACCAATGAAATGTGAAGACATATTGGCAAGCTGAGAAGGAACTGGGAGCAAAACCAAAAGAATATCCTAGTCATAGTTCCACACATGTTTTAATGCATCTTTCCTCTGTTTCTCAGTTTATGTAATCTATGAACTCAAGGTTATAAAGATAACATAAGAGTCATCTACAGTCTTGAATTAAGCAAACTGATTTAGATTTACAGAAGCTGATTTCTGTTGCTCACAACCTCTTTTCTGTCTGAGCATCAATATGCTGCTAGATCAACAGTCACAAAAACAGGGACAGAAGTTACAGTTTGTAGTACCTCCACTCTATGGCTGAAAACTGTAGCAATAAAAGTAAGCTTTGGTTTGCTTCCAAAAGAGCAATACTAAGTGTTTAATGGTTACAGTGTTTGGTGGAGTACCATATGCCTTTGTCTTTAGGAATTTCAAGTAATAACAGATTCTCGTTAAGGTTATGAATTCTAAGCTACTATGGTTTGGTGGTGGTTTATCTTTTTTTTTTTAATATAACACTAACAACTCTCATTAGTTGAGTATGGAACTGGAGGCAGTTTGCCAGGAAACATCAGGCTACATTTTGTGTCCTTTGGTCTGCCTGGAGGTTGTGGAATTTTGTTTTTTCTTAGTATTACTTGCAGTTGTAGGTAGTACTTTATTTGCTATACATGTTCATGGCTCACATGACTTCTAAGAAGTGAGAAAGGAGAGCTTTTGCTATTAAAATTTTTTTAAGAACCTCTTTCACACTTGGCTGTTTCCTCTTCAATCAAACCCACTACTGTGACACCCTTACTTAAGATGGCTTCCCTGACTGAAGAAAATAGATTGAGATATTATCCTCCATTCATCTTGTTTTTACAGACTGGAGAACAAAACCACAGTGTCACAACTTTTCCAAAATAATAAACTCTGAAAATAAATGTAATGCAAATAATCATTCCAGGCATAAAATTGTGCAGGAAATGATTAGTATGAATGTTTCCAAAGACCTTTTCATCCTCCTATGGTGATCTTTGTGTCTTGTCTTGCCTTCCTAGTCAATCCAACCCAGGCAATGAATACTCACAAGGTCTTCGGTGATCGGTATGTTATAGCTGATACAGTTCTTTCTGCTGACTGCATTTCCTCTTGAAATTATTCAGCACAGTGCTTTTTCTGGATTTTTTTTTTTTGTTTGTTTTGAACAGGTGGTCACATATAGTCTTTGAAGTGGTCACTGTTAAAACCTAGCACTTGACAGCAAGTACCATTTTTCACAAAATCATCTTAGTCGTCTGTGATGTAGCAAGTAATAGTGCATAAGTGAGTATTTCACTTAGAATGATCTCTTGCATGGCAGGTGCAGTGGGAATGTACATATTGCTATGGAGTTTGTAGCCTGTTTCGTCAGCCTTGTGACTGATGAGCACTCTAAGCTCAGAGAATTTCAGATATCAGGATATTTTAATCCCTTTTTATCTTCAAAGGAAATTGAGCCTTCAGAAAACAAAGGAAGTTTTATGGTCTGAGATTTTTGGTATTCCAATGCTGGGACACTTCTGATGCTTTGTTGTATATAAGAGCAAATATAAGACTATATGGACACACAATTTAATTGTTCTGCAGGGTATTATGCTAGTATCCTACATTACCTTGCACATAAGACTCTTTACAGATGTTGATTCCAGAGCAAAAAATGTCTGTTAGTATCTGGGTTTGAGACTCCAGATCTTAACACGTGCTTAAGACAATTGTATTAGCTTTTCATGCGTGCATATATTGCAGTAGTGAATATCGACTGCAGTCCCCATCTCAACACTCCATGGTGCTTGGATGTCAGTGCTCGAACAACATTTATTCTGCCTGACCTGTTTCCTTGGTAATTACTAGCTCTATTAACACTGTTGTGTGGAATTCCTTGGGATATGTGGAAACAAAAGATCTATACAAATGTATACAAGTGCAGTAAGGTGACACTGCTTATGTGTCGATTTTGGCACAACAGCATGCCGCTTGGGGGAAGGCAAAGGCTAATATTCAACAGATGTCAAAGTCCTAAACCCTATAATAATGGCTGCAGTTGTTTTCATTACTGTCATTAGATGACACATACAATAGTTGGAAAAGACTTGAACTGGGTAATCAGAGCAGATATACTCCAAAGGACCAGATACACTTCAAACTACCAAAATGATGATGAATGTTCCAGCTGAGTGCCACTTCTGTCCAAATTCCAGGTATATTTACTGCTGAGGAGTAGAAGCCACACTGCTTGCTGTCACACAGAGGGCTGGCATTTTTCCCTTCTGTAGTGACCAGGATGAAAATATGAAAATTGGCATCTGTTTTACATAGGGAAATGATTCTATATTGCTGATATATCTGTGTACTGTTATTATATATATAGTGACATGTATTAGTTTGCAAATTGTTCAACATGGAGATCCAAACATTAAAAACAGAGAAGTTTTTTTGTGGAAGCCTAAAGAATTTTAAAAATAGATCATAATGTTCTCTGAATGGTCCTGATAAAAATCATGCCAGTTTATGGAAAAGAAGTGTTGTACAATTATACTTCCAAGTTTTACAATGGTAAAGGTATTTTTGTCCCTCTAGCTTAAGAAGCTTTTGAACTGTTTGTTATTTTCCTTATAGATGACTTCCATTTAATAATTTGAATGTTTCTTTTAATGATTTTTCATTCTCAAATTTGAATGATAAAATTATGATAATCTCTGCTGTGGCAGAAAAAGGCATTGGCTTTTAGAAAATTAATTAGATCATATTTGAATATTCATATTACTACTTTGCATCTGTGCAAAAAGTTCTTGTTCATTGTTTGGAGATTTAGGAGTGACCTACTGTGACCCAATTAAAAAAAAATCCAACAAAGCAGGCCTTTTTATGATCTATTTATTGCAGCATCTACCATCACGATACATTCACAGGCTTTGACTCATTTGTGTTAATAAGGCCATGCAGAGATCCCTTCATGTTTATTTTTCTTAAAAAAAAAAAAAGAAAAAGAAGGTAAAATCATCTTGTGTTATTTAACAATTCTGTACAAGCCTTCAACCACTACAACAAAGCTGGAATATTTCACATCTGCCATCAGTGATCTAACACTTAATATTAAGACAGCTCCTACTGTGACATATTTTAAACTGATTCTTCTCTCTGCTGGGCTAACAACATAATAGAGATCAGGAAAACTGTTCTGAACATGGCACTGCTAAAATCTCTGCAGAAAAAATTCTAGGTTAAGCCTTCTTTCTGACCCTACTTTCTGTAATTGGTGCAAAGCAGATTGAGAGAACCTGCAGAAAAAATCTTGTTAAATCAGACTGCTGTTTTGTCAGTTGATGTTGAGCTAGTTATATGAGGTCCTTGGTGAAAATCCTGATGTATTCATGGCTTCTATAAAGTGGAGCATTAAAGAAGCCATAAACAAGGTCGGGGAATCTATAAATCAACCTGAATGGGAAACTGAAATTATGACAAGACAAAAATCTCCTAACAAATCTCCTAATAAAACAAGAGAGGTTTCTTTCTCTCTTTCTCTCTTTC
>NW_010224176.1:0-7207 GCF_000690775.1 Eurypyga helias
GGGGAGGGTTGTACCCTCTGTGTGAGCTGCTCCGTAGATCCCAGCCTTGTCCGTAGATTTTCTGAGCTACTGGGATAAATACATCAGCTGCAGTAGCTGGGATGGGGGACACATCCCTGCGGACACGTTTGACGTCCAGACCTGCTTTTTGTAGTCCCCTCCATGACATGTATTCCCCCCCCATGTCCTGGTTTATGGGCTCCACTCTACTTTGTCCTTCCTCTGGCCAAGAAGTTTAATTAGTGGGCCCTGTAATTAGGGCATTTATCTGGGAGGTGGGAAATGCTGCTTGGTGTCCGCTCACCAAGGATGAATCACGTCCTAGGCCTCCACGTCCCTTCAGTTGCATCTTCCCACGTGCTGGTTGTGCTGTGTTGCCCCAGGTCATGATTGTGACATGCAAAAAAAAAAAACCCCAGCCCAGATTTGGGGAAAGAAAACCCCTAAAATCAGCCTCTTTTGCCCAGTTTCCGCATGGGTGACTCAGGACCCAGCTGGAACACTGATGCTGGGTGAGGTTCTGTGGAGTCAAGCTGAATTTTTGCCCAGAGCTCATCCCAGGTCAAGAAAACAAAGATTCCACTAACAATTATTACTTTAATTCCGGTTTTTAAAATATAAACTTGAATTGGGCTACAAAAGGAGGAAAATGCTGCATTTTCTGCGAATTTAGGTTCCTCCTAAATGCAAAACATCCCGGGAATACACAGACAGGAACCGGTTGTGCTCTTTAGAGCCGTGGCTAAGAGCTTAATTCGTTTTGCTAATGGGTGTGAAGGTAAATGAAAGCGATGTGATGGTGGGGGTTTGCAGCAGCAAAGTCACGGGGCTTCTATAAACGGAGAGGGAAGAGTAATTAATGGGATAGTTTTGAGGGATTTGTAAGCTGGCTAATGGAGGCGTTATGGCACAATGTGCTCACTTAGGGCTTGAGTGAAATCAGGCTGTTTTCTAAAATAGCTGTATGTTTCATGTCCTGAATGCTGGTGTGGAACTGGGTATACTGGGGATGTACCAACAAATACATCTAAACTACATAGCCTGGCTCAGGGCAATATTTGGAGATAAACTCGTGTCTTTCTGAAAGGATAACTATCTTTTTTTAATATTATCCGTGTGTCCTTTGTTGACCTCTCACTCTGGTGTGCCACAACTTGGCTTTTTGGTGCAAGTTTCCTTCTTCCAAGCCCCAAAAGGGGATGAGATGGGGATGCCTTTCCAATGCTCAAGTTTCCCAGCTCCAAGGGTGGATATCTGTGCTCCCGGGGGTGCGGCAGACCCCAAATTTAGACTGTGCAGGGAAGATAGGCACAGGTTAACAGGGAAGGGTGTGAATTTTATTGCTTCGGGAACTGTTCTGCCTCTTGTGCCCAAAGCATTTCCCTGTCTATTCCTCCTGCTAAAGCTGCTTTTGAAAATCTGCATTATATAGCTATTTTGTCACTGTCATTTCCCATCCTTGCACCCACCATGGGGCTGCGAGATGCCAAGAAGGCATGGCAGAATTGCTGCCGGATCTGTTTCCATCCTTTTTATCCCCCTCGCTGCCCACTTACACCCTCTGCACTTTTCTTCTCTTTCATTTCACCGGAACACTGTGTACTTTGCTCCCTGCTAGATCAGCACAGGGATATAGAGACACAGGTAGAGTTAATTTATAGACAGTCTTTTTCATCTCGCCCTTGACCACAAGCATTTCCACCGGCGTTCCCTTCCTCGTAGCATATAACTTGCAATCCTCTATTATTGTCTGGGGTTTTTTTTCCTCCTTAACCATAGTTTAAGTGTTTTATACTAATGTCCTCAGTTCCCAGGTTGAATTGCTCGCTTCAAGTGTTACCAGGCGATGGCAGGAAATAAATGCAAGAACCAGGCTTTTAAAGGGGGAAAAGGGAGAGCTGTTTCACTAAATTAAAATCCACCAATGTAAACACATTTTTATTATCAGTAGGAAAAGTGCAGACAAGGCAAAGAAGACTTTTTAATATGAAAATGTCTTTATCTGGAGGTCTGCATGCGCCTGGGGCGGGGGAATGGGAATTGCAGTAGACGAAGTTGCTGCTGGTTCTGCTGGGGATTTGGGAAAAGATGGATATTTCCATACTGCTCTGCCTTACTGGCCCCAGTGGGGTTTTCCTGGTGCTCTGCAAAAGGAATAAGGAATTAAAGGTTTTGCAAGGGGCCAGGGGCCTTGGAGAGGTTGAACCAAAGGGGTTGACACCATGGCTTGATCTTCTGTCTATCTGGATGACGAAATTGAGGCCTGGGGTGCTTAGGAAGGGTTTTTGGGTGCCCCATTGAATATATCACCAAGGTCCTCTTGGCTTCGATGCTCAGAGCTGGGATGCATATTTTTTTTTCTTAACCTTAAATATCCCTTTCCAAACCTAGAGTAGGTCCTAGACCGTGGGTCACGTCTCGGCACAGGGCGTGCCAGCCCTGGGGAATGCTGTCTGGGATTACCGGCATGCCTGAGAGCTGCTTTGCCTAATCTGGTTAGAGGGGAAAGAACTAAACCGTCCCTTTGGACGCGCTGTTTCATGCAGTAAATGGTTTAGTGGCGGCTTGGTGGGAATTGGATAACGATGAGGAATTGCGGCGTATTTTGGTTGAATTCCCAAGCTTTTTCTTTTGTTCAATCACAAGGGGGAGAAATTGGTATTTCTCTTCCCAAAGCCTGAGCTGCTCTTGCAATGAAGAGATGCCGGGAGCCTTAAAACCACAGTAATCACGAGAGCTGTCAAACAGCACATTAAAGTAAGTAATTACAAGCGTGGAGGGTTCCCAATTCTGCGCAAATTTTAGCTTAACACAATTTTTCATACAAAAAAAAAAAGAGGAGATTGAATAGATTGTGACTGGTTCCACTTACTGCCTGTTTTACACCTGCATGCTTGGTGCTCCAGGGACCAAAGTCCTCTGTCCCCTGATACTATGGGACATGGTCAGGAGGAAAAAGCTGGGCTTTGGGGGATTTTTAAGCTGTAGGTTTTTTTCTAGTCTTTGTGGTCACAAGGAGAAGTTTGACTACACAGGCAAATGATCCCATGACACACAAAAAACCCTCAAATATAGACTCAAGTGGTTCAGTTTTCATAAAAGATCTTTTGATTTAGGAGACAGAAGAGCAGCTTAAATTTTGTCAGTGGGTTTGGATGAACCATTTTTTCTGTGGAGTGCCTTTGTGGAGGTAGGGAAGGGTGATTGACTGACAGCAGTGCTGCTTTGAAGATGTTTCAGAGTGATTGCAATAGGTTTTTATGTTCTGAAATTGTCAAAATGGAGAAGCTTTGTAGTTGCAAATGATTTGCTTTGGAAAGTGAAGCCCGTGATGGGAGGAAATTGAAATCAGGAATGAACAGAAACATGCCTGGGAGCTGGCGTGCCTGATCCGATGTAAATCCATCATTTGTTGTGGTCCTTTAAGGCAAGTCTGGGTTTACCTGTTGGCCGAGGAACGACCCCCAGCCCTCTTCATGGGGATGCCTCAGGTGACAACAGGGTTTTCATGACCCTGCAAGCCATGACGTAGCTTGACAGTGGCATTTTGGTCTCGCTCGGTGGCAGCGTTGGTGGTGAACATCCTGGTGCGGCTTCAGGGAGCAACTGGTTGTGCTCCCAGCCTGGTTATTTATGTCCCAGTTTGTGGACGTTTCTGCTCACAGCAAGGAGGCAGCCATGTTTCACTGGGATTTTGCCCACAAAACTTTCTCCTTTCCTTTTTTCCCCAGAAGAAAGACGTTTGCTGGTACTCAGAGGGCAGAAACCACTGGCTTTATGTTGCTGCAAGCACTGGAAAAGATTTAGTTGGGAAATCCTTGTGTTTTGCCCAAAAGTACCAGTGTCCTGAAAAGACTTTGGGCAATGGAGCTCAAGATCTTTGATTTAGCGTTCAACCCTTGGAAAGGCTCCTGGGTGACCTTGCTTGTCTCCCTCTCCTGCTCAGACTCTTACTTGACATCTGGGAAGGAAAGAAGGGGAGAAATAATCCTGTGTAATTTGGGAATAAATCCACTAGTGGGGTCAGAGGCTTCAGGAGGACCCAAGTACCCCCTGGGATGTGATGCAGACCCCCATCCCTGCCTGTGCTGAGGTCGTTAATGACACTTTATATGCAACCTTCCTTGTTGCATACGCTGAAGAAACAGGGAAGATAAATTCAAATGAAATTGCCAGGCTGTCGAGTACAAGCGGTGTGAGGCAAAGCCCCGTTGGAGGCGGTTTTCCTCTCATCTCAAGTGCATGGGATTTGCATGGCTGTCTGCTTTACCCGCTCTGCATTGTGTGCGTTTAAATGGTTTTGGGGAGGTGAAATATTTGGTGCGAATTGTTGTATTTTTTGAGAATAATTACTCAATATGGGGCTTGTGTTGCCTGGAGACCTGCCCCGTCATGTGCATTGCATCTCTGCTCCCTGCAGTATCCCTTGTTTGTGGTTTGTTGGCGTTTTATTGTTGGACTGGTTTTGCAAACCACCCCATGCTACACCTAGTGCTCAGAATCCTACAGAAATAAGAACGATTTCCTTGTGGAAGGAGAAAACTTTGCTCATCCCAGAGCATTGCGCCCAATCACAAGGATGTACGTCTAAGAACCAGTGCAAATGCCTCTCCCAGCCAAAAGCTGCTTTCTTATATATTTTTTTAATTTATGTTTAACCTTTTCCTTCCCTTCTTCTTTGGCAACTGAGCTATTTGTCAAATGCATTTCACTGCGCTCTGCTCCAGTGCTGCTGCCAGACCTCACGGGATCCCCACTGCACGCGCCAGCGATGTCGCATTGCTCTCTGCATCTTGCACATGAATTATTCATGCCGTTTGCAGGCTGCCTTGTGCAACCCAGAGTCGGCCCATCGTTGATTTTAAGGCGGCGTGACAGGTTGAAGACTGGATCGGTTGCGTTAATAGGCGGGCACGGGGCAAGGCAGGACGGCAGAGCAGATGTCGTGTAAGTCACAGCGCGTTAACGCTGCGATGAGGCATCGTGGTGACGTTGCAACTATGATACCACCCTGGAGAGTAAATGGGGCATAGTGGTAATTAAGGGTACTCTGCGTCGCAAACATCTCTGATGGCTATGGTCTGTTAAATCCCGGTGAGGACTCAATCCCTGAAGCTTTGGGACATGGGATGCTGTGGGAGGAGGATGTGTTTTGCCTGGGTTTAGGTATCTGTGGTTAAAGTATTGGTACCAGAGCAGGTTATCCACCTTCCCTTAAGCATCAGCAGAGATGTAAGTGCCTTTAGGGTGCTGTTATCTTGGGCTAATGTCCTTTCTCTTTGCTTTCTCGCTCATACATCTCCTTTTTTCCCGGTTGAGTATTAAGAGTGTGAAGGCCATGGCCAAGATGTGAATGTCTAAAAGATATCTCGGGTTCTGAAGGTGAAACCCACCTTGGGTTTCTCTTTGAGTTGGATGCCAGGGTGGCCAAAAAAGTCAATTAATGAAAATTCTGCTCCCTCACTGCTTGCAAACTGCCCGTGTCCTGCTGGCATCTTTGCGAGGAGCAAGTCAGCTGTAAAGAAGTTGGATTCAAAGCAGAAACCAAGCTCTGTTGGTGCCAGGCTTGCTTCTCTCACAGCATGGGGGTTTGTCTTTGCAGCCTTCCCTGCCAACTTCCCCTCCTGCCCCAGGATTTACTAGAAACCTCATGCAGGATGGCTCATATTATTTTCAGTTCCTTTGCAGGAGGATGGGATCCCATCCAGTGCCCTCACCAACATCCAGAGTCCTGTTGAGCATCTCCAGTTGGGTTTGGGGGGAGTGGTCTTGGAGCCAGGTGAGCTCCATACCAGGCAGAGAGGGATTTGAGGAGGAGGTGGCATGTGGTTTTGTTCCAGCTCAGCTGGTGTGCCAAAAACCCTTATTAAAATTCCATGAGCTTGGCAGTATATAAATATGAAACTTGGACAAAGACGTGGGTTTCCCCGCCACAAAGTACAATCAATTCCTTCAGTCTAAGTAAGAGCATCTATATATAGCGATGGGAAGACACTTAAGTATTGCAAAAAGCTCTGCTCAGGGGGTAGGTGCATTCACGAGAAGCCTCCAGGAGCTGGAAACCTGGGGCTAAAAGTCCCTTATTTTTCACACACTGGCTCTGCAAAGGCAGCTGTGCGTCCTCAAGGATCCATGATAATGCTTCTTTGCTTTGCTATGAGGTGGAAAGAGCCCAGCAGCCCCTGGTTTGGAGGTGCTGAGGGTTTGGTTTTAAAAAAAAAAAAAAAGCGCGCTTTGTATTTAAAAAAGTATCTGGGAGGCAGAAGTTCATAATGGGGTTAATGACTCCGTCGCCGGTTCCCCGCGAGCTGGCAATAACCTGATAAATTGCTGAGTACACTCAAGCTCGCTTCGCCCGAGTCCCGGCTCAGGTTATTTCCTGCACAGTAGAGACCTCCAAGTAGGTCATTACTGCCTAATTACTGCCTAAACGCTCTCATTTGTCCTCCCCTTGTCAGCCGAGGCACAGGACCGTGCTGCCAGCAACGGTGGAAATCCCTCCCGGCATCATCCTTCTGCATTTCCCAGGCCAACAGAAAACAAGGAAAGGAAAAATAAAAGCAAACTTGAGTTGGTTTTTTTTTTTTTCTACTTTGCAAACAAAATCAATTCCATCCCAGGACGTGCTAGAGCTTCTTCTTTTCGGGGCGAGCCAGGAACGCGCACGTCGCATGTTGCATGCTTGCAGTAAGGCTTCTCCCACCTTCTTGCTTGCTTCTCCTCTTGCCTTTGCTCGCTTGGGTGCCAGCAGCCGCCATCAGCTCTTCCAGCCAAAAGCGCTGCCAATTTAGGAGTATATTCCCAGATTTCACGCTACTGGGATGGATCATCAAGCTTTGGGTGGGTTTTTTTTCTTTCCCTCTTCTTACTGATGTATTTTATTTTTTGCATTGCGCTCGCAGCCTGGCTTGTTGACGCTGGGTGACAAGTTGATGAAAGCTGCTCCGAAAAGAGGGTGAGGAGATGGATTTGTGCAGGGGAAAAGGAGGGGGAAAAAAAAAAAAAGGAGGGAGGGGAGGAGGTCGCAGAAGGAATAACAAGACGTCAAGATGCCACTTCGCTGCCAGCGCTCGCCTTGATTATCCGATTGCGGCTCTCCGGAGCTGGAGTGTGTGCCGCCTCCCTGCTCCGTGATTAATCCCCTCCTCGGTTTCTGGTGGCTTTTCCTAATTTTATCTGTATATTTATTTTTTTAATCTATATTTTA
>NW_010224177.1:0-4668 GCF_000690775.1 Eurypyga helias
CGGGAAGGGTGCGGGACGGCGGGCAGGGTGCGGGACTGCCTGCGGCCGGCTGCAGGGACACGAATAGCAGGGAGCAGGGCTACAGAAAGCAACTTTGTTCGGCGCTGGGCAGCCTGCCGGGTGTCAGCACACGGGAGCTCGGCCCTGCGAGGCCGGAGGGAGAAGGAAAGGAAAAAGCATCTTTCTCTCTCTCTCACCGTCCCTGGAGCACAGAGGGAGGGAGAGGAAGGTTTGGATAAAGATCCCATTATTGACTGTCCCATCTCTAAAGCTCCTTTTAAACCAGAGACGTCCCAGGTACAGTCTGAGCTGAGGGTGTACCCACCCCTTCCGGCACGCAGCCGCCCCAGAGTGGGAAGGCACTGGGAGCAGCTCAGGCAGGGGCACTTTGGGCATTGCAGCTTGCCAGCTGCAACCTGGATAAGGGGCTTTGCAGCCACCTGCATCAGCCAGGGCTTGGGCTAGGGGCTCACCACAACCAGGTGCCCACCACCCCTGCAAACTGCCCTCGTGTGCTTCTGTGGGTCTCACTCACAGACCAGTGCTACCCTTTGAGGGTTGCATGTGCCACCCCAAAGCCAATGTGGTCCTGCCATCTCCCAGTATCCCGTGGGAGGTGGGAGAGCTCCCCTTCCACACCAGCCCAGCGGCCCAGGCAGCCACACACCATCCTCCTTCCTCCTCAGCTTCTGCTCTGCATCTTCACCTTTGCCATGGTCCTGGTTCCTGAAGCGAAGGACCAAAGCAAGGCGGTGAAGGGGAGGAGAAGGGGCCTGGCACGGCCCCCCACGGCGGCCCCTGCCCTGGCCTGGGCCCTGGATGACCCCTACACCCCCATGGCAGACTATGAGCGCAGCATCCAGGACATGGTGCGCCAGCTGAAGAACAGCTCCGAGCCCGGAGACACCAAGTGCCAGGTCAACCTGAGGCTCTGGAGGTCCAACCGGAGGAGCCTGTCCCCCTGGGCATACAGGTGAGCTTGGGACAGGGACCTTGGGGACACGTGCTGGCTCCATGTTGGCCACAGCTCCAGCATCACGGGGCTGCTGGGGGGTGCAGTGCAGTGCAGCACCCCGTTTCACCCCATGAAGGCATTGCCCTGCCAAAACACCCACCAACCTCCCATCTTACCGTCCTCGTTTTGCTTTCCATCTCCTCCAGCATAAACCATGATGCCACGCGGATCCCGGCAGACATTCCCGAGGCCCGATGCCTCTGCACTGGCTGCATCAACCCCTTCACGATGCAGGAGGACCGTACCATGGCCAGCATTCCCATCTACAGCCGGCTGCCCGTCCGCCGGCTGCTCTGCCAGGTGCCGGGTGAGGTGGGGCACAAGCCCTCTGGGAAGAAGTGTCACAAGAAGTACCAGACGGTCATGGAGACCATCGCTGTGGGCTGCACCTGCATCTTCTGAGGCCGCAGGGCTAACTCCTGCAGCCACGCGCGGGCATCTAGCCAGCTTGCTCTTGCTTCCTGAGCTTGCCCAGCCCTTTGGGAGAGGGTCACCTGCCCGAGCATCAGGGTGAGTAGAGCCCCTGTGCAAGGCAATAAATTCCCCTGCAGACTGCACCAGCCTCAGCCCCAGCAGCCAGCGGGGCAAGCGGGCGGTGGTTTGGGTGGCTTCCGAGGTCTTCAATAAAGCGCGTTGCTGGCCCCCGCCTGAGCCACTGCTGCCTCGGTCTGTCGTACTGCCCTTCCAGCCCTGCCCGCCCGGGGGTGGGGTGCTGCCCAGCCCTCTCCCAGTGAGGCCCCTCTGCCCCCCCAAAACACAGATGAGCCCCAGGTTTGAGGAAGCCCAGACATCCCCCTGGAAACAGGGAGCACCAGGTGGGCACCTCTCCCTGCAAGGCAGAAGAGGAGCCAGGCAGCTTGCCAGGGGCAGGACCCTATTCCAGCCCAGGGCCAGCACCCTGCTGCTGCTGACACCAGCCAGCCTCGTCCTTGAAAGGTCCCCGAGGTCCCTCCAAAAAACAGATGTGCAGCAACCACCCCAGAAAAAGGCACAGGCTCCTTCCAGTCAAGCCTGGGGAGGGGAACAGGGAAACTGAGGCACAGACACACAGCAACACTGGGCAGGGACTGTATTCCTGAAGGCAAATCAGGTTCAAGTTACGTGGGACACAGCCTGTCCCTTTCTGGCCCCAGCCCCCCCACTGTCCCCAAGGCAATAAATACTCCCCAGGCTACTACACGCAGGAAGGCACAGGCTCCTTCCAGTCAAGCCTGGGGAGGGGAACAGGGAAACTGAGGCACAGACACACAGCAACACTGGGCAGGGACTGTATTCCTGAAGGCAAATCAGGTTCAAGTTACGTGGGACACAGCCTGTCCCTTTCTGGCCCCAGCCCCCCCACTGTCCCCAAGGCAATAAATACTCCCCAGGCTACTACACGCAGGAGCTCCCAGCCCACCGCCCGGCCCAGACGTCACAGCTCCGTCTTCACCTTGTGCATCAAGTCCTTCTGGTCGATTTTCTCCAGGTCCTGATGCCAGCGGTTGTAAGCCAGCAGGGCCACGTTTTTGGCCGCCACCGCTATCATCTCCATGGAGCTGGCCACCCACTCCACGCCGCTGAGGTAGAAGAGGTTTTCGTGGAGCACGATGGGCGGGAGGGACTTGGCAGCGTCGTAGCGGGGGTACGCCTGCCACTCCGTCACCTGCACCGAGTAGTAGGACCTGAAGAGGGTCTTCAGCTGCTGCTTGTCCAGCGGCTGCTGGGAGAGGACACGCCACACCGCGGCCTCCTGGGGCTGCTTGCGACGGAAAGCCGCTGAGATGTTGACAGGACAGATGTTGTCCATGGCGTTGAAGAAGAGGTCAGGGGTGTCGGTGGTGAGGATACTGGCGAAGGGGAAGAGCTTGGGGTCGGGGAAGCCAAAGTAGGAGGAGTTGAGGTAGCCGTGTACCACGGAGGTGACGGAGGGCTGGAAAGCTCCGGGGAAGTTGGCGATGGGCGGCTCAAAGTTCTTGAAAGTGAAGTTGCTCCTGCTGGGGTGCAGGGGAGTCGTCACCACCACCATGTCGTAGAAAGCCGAGCCCTGGCCTTCGCTGCCCTCATAGTGCACCTCGTACAGGGCTCTCCCGTCTAAAAAGAGATGCTGGACAGTTAGGAGTAGCCCTGAGCCACAAGCAGTATTGCCCTGACCCCATTTTCCAGCACGGCCTCCGTCCCCTGGTTTTCCAGTACACACCAGTGCTGGACCATAGCATTTAATGGTTATGGATGAGCTGCTGCTGCTTTAGGGCACCGGAAAGAGCATTTTATCAAGCGTGTGGGATGAAGTTTCCAGAGAAGCCCAGACCAGTGGTGCAAGGAGGACTGGGGCAGCAGAGCCCACCCACCAAACCCCAGCTATCCAGCTCTTGGGCAGTGCTGTGCTGGGGAGTAAGCCCACAATCGGATGGTGACACAGAAGAGACCTGAGGGACATCGGAAAGGAGGGAGGGGAACCCCTGGAGCAAGGTCTGTACTGAAGGGCCCTCACCAGGTCACATGAGGGGAGGAGATGGACAGACCCCCAGGTCCTTGCCCAAATGCTTCACCAGGACCAAGACGCTCTCCAGTCTCCCAAGGTTCCCCCAGCGTTCCCATGCCGTCAGCACCCAGAGCAGACCCCATGCCCAGGCTCACCCGAGGTGTGCAGAGAGACGCCCGTCACCCTGGCCGGGATGACGTTGGCCTTGGTCAGCTTCAGCAGACCCGAACACACCAGCTTGTTGCCTCCTTCCACTGCCCAGGTGCTGCCCTGGGCCCCTGCCAGCGACATGGCTCCTGGGGAGAGGGAGAGGGTGGCTCAACAGCCTGCCCAGGGAGGGGACTCCGGGAAGAAGAGGGGGTCCCTGGTTTCACCTGCAAAGGCGGGCACCAGCACTGACTGCCCGTAGCTGGAGCGCAGGACAGCCGCGATGACGTCGTCCACGAAGCGCTGCGTGACGCCCACCTCCAGCAAGGACTCGGCCACCGAGCGCTGCGTCATGTTGACGAAGGCGTCACCCCCCAGCGAGCGCAGCAGCTCCTCCAGGCTGGAGAAGGCATAGCCATACGCCTGGTACTTGTAGATCCTGGAGGGCAGGGGTGGAGGGTGCCTGGTGATGCCCCGGTGCCGGGGAAGATGCCCAGCGTCCCTCCAGCCCTGCAGGCTCTCCTACCTCATGAACTTCTCCATCACCTCCTCCACCCACATCTGCAGGCGCAGGAAGCTGATGCCATAGTGCCACCAGAGCCGGAAGAGGTTGAGCAGGTACCAGTCGGTCTCCTCCAGGACGAAGTGCTCCCCGCTGAATATGGCGCTCTTCCCTGCCACCTCACGCCGGTGCTTGAGGCCTGCAGGGAGCAGAGGGGCTTTCCCTGGGAAAGGCCAGTGCCAAACACCACCGCAGCAGGGATGTGGGCAAAGATGCTCATGGAGGAGCATCAGGGATAGTGAGACCCCGGGGCGCCGGGACCCCAGCCAGAGCCTGCGTGTTGGGGCACGCTGCTGGCTGAGACAAACGGGTCGGCTTGTGTGAACGCTCTCCCACGCGCTAATTGAATCAGGATCCCTCACCCCGCTGCTCCGCTGGGCCACCCCGTCCCTCGCTCTTCTAGGGGACAGCAAGGCTGGGGTGCAGGGACAGCCAAGGGGTCACTGCATGCCCAGGGTGCCGAGGGGGCCCGGAAGCAGC
>NW_010224178.1:0-1679 GCF_000690775.1 Eurypyga helias
CTCCGGGTGCCGGGGCAGCCTCAAAGGAGCTGCCAGCCGAACGCGTGCCCGGCCCAAACCAATTAACCTCCTTAATATAACCGTATACTCATGTGGCTATCCATGACAGTCAATTAAGAAGGGCTGTGGCTACGTATAATTACTGCCAGGCCACAAACCGAGCTGCGAGTAGGCAGTCCCCCACGAAGGGGTCAGGGGGTGGCTGTCAGGGCCATGGGGAGGGTTACGGCCACGCTCCCCACCCCAGAAGACAGCGTGACGGTTCCTAACCATTCTATGATTCTATGATTCAAAGCAGTCGACGCTGTCAAACAATTGCTCATTGTGTTCGGCGGCTTTGCCTGGACTCGCGGTGTCGTCGTGGCCCGACGGCGTAAGCAAACAGCTCCCGGGGAGCGCAGCGCCCGCCCGGCAGCACCAGGAGGGGTTTGCAGCGCCTGAAACCCTGCCCTTGTCCTGCCGGGGAGCAAGCCAGGGCCAGGGAGCCCTGGCAGGGTGATCATAGAGCAGTTTGGGTGGGAAGGGACCTTAAAGCCCACCCAGTCCCTCTCCCTGCCATGGGCAGGGACACCTTCCATAGCCCAGGGTGCTCCAAGCCTCATCCAGCCTGGCCTTGGACACTCCCAGGGATGGGGCATCCACAGCTTCTCTGGGAACCTGTCCCAGTGCCTCCCCACCCCCTGTGGGAAGAATTCCTTCCTGATGTCCCATCTCAGTCTCCCTCTTTCCGGTTAAAGCCGTTACCTGTGATGCCGTCTCCACGCCGGGGATGATGCTCAGCACCCTTCGGAGCGATGCACCTGCGGGGTCCCAGGCACGTCCTCTCCTCCTGCTGTTATGGGTGTCAATAAAGCTCCGTTGTGGAAACAGCCTCTTCCCGAGCGGAGCGGGACTCCCGGTGCCCCCACAGCTGCCGGCGGGATTTCTCCAAGCATACAGCATGCGCCCGGCTGACTTACACATGCTCAGAGCCATTTCCATTTGTTCCCATTACCTGGAAGAAAGGCACAATGATCCTTGAAAAGGCCCCTTGTTGGGCCGTACCACATCTCCTTCCCGCCTTTGCTGCACCTAATGAAGACAAATGAACGTTAACGTAACCTGTTCCAGCAATTCCTGGTTGGAGGCAGAGGCTGGGCGCCCGCCGTGGCGAGGAGCTGGGAGGACGGGCAGTAACCCTTTGCCTGCTGCGCTGGCACCAGAACCAAGCTGGGTGTTCCTGGAGGAGTTTGCACCATGAGCAGGGTTTTGCTTTGTCCCTTTGGAGCTGATTTTTCTTGCCCCAGTCGCTGGTTTTGCTCTAAGGCCAGAGCTTCGGCTCCTTTGGGGTTCCTGCTGCAGACGGTGCTTTGCGGCACCGAAGAGCCATTTGCTCCTTGCTGGGAGGACCACGTAACATCGGGAGAGATGGGAAAGGCACCGAACCCAAACCTGCAAAGGGTTTAAAACCAATGGATTAAAGGAAGCGGGACGTCGGAGCAGGACGTCTTGACGGTGTATTCCTGCTCCACGGGCAGAGGACGCAGGGAGGGCAGCGGTGTCCGACAGCTGTTGGCTGGGAGGAAGCCGAGGGTTGGCATCGGTGGTTGGTGACGAAAGACTTCCTGACCCCGCAGCGACTCGCCCGAACGTTACGCGCTTGCTACACCCGGGCGTGTGGAAATCGGCAGGGCCGGGGC
>NW_010224178.1:1772-2517 GCF_000690775.1 Eurypyga helias
ACAGTTGGCCAAGGGGAACGGTTGGGCCATTAATGTTGATTTTCAATAAGTCTCTGAAGAGCTGGGTGGTTCCAGAGGGCTGGCAGAAAACTAATGTTGTGCCGGTGTTTTAAAAGGGCAACCAAGATGACCCAGGTAATTACAGGCCTGTCAGGCTGACATCGATCCCGGGAAAAATAATGGAACAGCTGATATGGGACTCAATTAATAGGGAGTCAGAGGAGGACAGTGCAATTAATGCCAATCAGCGTGGATTTATGGGAAACAGCCCTTGTCAAGCTCTTGTGATACCTCCTTGATGAGATGACGAGTTTGGGGAGTCATCGTAGATGTCGGAGCGACATTCCGTACTGTCCCCAGGAGCTTGCGTGCCGGGAACCCCAATAACGGGAAGGCACGGAGGGTCCTGGGGGGGCTGGTGCCGGGCACTGCTGGACGAGCCCATGGAGACGGCGGTCCCTGGGGGTCATGTGGAGGAGGAAGGGGTGGGAGCTGGCTGGGTGGGGTGCGTGCGGACCCCGCGGGTGTCAGCCCAGGCAAAAGTGAAGCCCCAGACGCAGGGATGGGAACCGGTGTGGGTCACACCGCCCTAGAGCGGGTTGGACGGCTTCAAAAGCACGTCTGGGGGGCACCTAAAACTCGTCGCCTGACCTTGGGGGACACGTGGTGCTTTCAGGTGAGTTCAACCTTGAAAAGCTAAGCCAATTTTAAATTGGAAACCAATGGAAAAAACACCCCATTTGTG
>NW_010224178.1:2560-3538 GCF_000690775.1 Eurypyga helias
CCATTTTGGAAATGTCAGAAACAAAGCGCTTTGTCATCTTCAAAGGGAAAAAAAACCCCAACCTATTCAGGCTTTTATTTTCAGGCACAAGCTCTCGGGACGGCTTGCAGGAAGGGCAGAGACGCTCTGCCAGCCCCCGGCATGGTGTGCCCCCCAGATGGGTCTGCCTGTGGGGCCACCAGCCCGCTGGGCTCCTGCATGAGCGCAGATGTCCCCGTCCCCCCGGACCTGCCTCCTCAGCACCCGAGACGCTGCCGTGCCCGGCTCCCGCCACGCACCCCTGGGCAACCTTTGCTTTAACGTATGAGGCAGGTTATAAAAATGTCACCGATGATTTGCTCGTGTTTTTTAAACTGTCGTTAAAAAATTTATAGTCGGGACAAAATGCAAAAAAGGGAGAAAAAAAAAAAAAAGCAAAAGCCCAAACCCTAGATGCTTTACGCTGAGCCTCTCCATAAATTAAAGAGATTTGCTTTTGAGGGTGGTCCGCAGAGCTGCGTGCCAAAATGGTGTGTGTTCAAAGAGGGAGGATGGTGAGGTTAAGTGTTAGGGAAGGGGAGGGGAAAAGCAACTTACTTCAGAGCATAAAGCAGGCGGAGGCCCTTGCATCTGCCGCGCTGTCCGTGCCGGGGGCTGGGGGACACCGGTTAATCCCCCCTGCCCTCTCGTTAACATGCAAAGCTGTGGGCTTGCTTTGAGGAATTTTTGAGCTGGGTTTGGGGATTAAGGGGGAGGACGTCAGCCGGCGAGGCTGCGGAGGGACGCACGGCACCCATGGAGCAGCACGCGGGATGTTCCCACTCCATCCTCCACACCGGGATGAGCCCTTGGGGACAGCCAGCGGCCACGTTGGAGAGTTGCCCCTTCGTTCTTGCCTTGTTACTAGGAAAAAAAAGAAAAACAAAGACTAAAAAGGAGCTCAAAACCACCCAAGAGCCCCAAGTTTTCCCCCGAGGGAGAAGTGAGGGCTCACCCACT
>NW_010224179.1:0-489 GCF_000690775.1 Eurypyga helias
GCAAGGAAATAACCATCTGCTCTTCCACAGCCACCCAGCCCTCAGCTCCTCTGACTTATCTCCAACCCTACAGACCTTGCAGCTTTGTTCCTGAACCTCTCATAACTGGTAGAACATATAATGAGAAAATAATGCACATGATCACACCAAGAAGAGAGGTATATTTGTCTGCTCACCACCATTCTCAGAAGAAATAGGATTCTAAAGCACATGAATAAGAAACAGACAAACTGAAGGAGACGTGGTTATCCAATATAGAATGTGTCATCAAACAAATGGCTTAGAGTCAATCTGCTCCCCTTTTTTCTCACACTCACTGTTCCACAGAGATGCAACTTCTGCTGAGGTCATGGTTACATCTATTCCCCACCCAAACTAATAGAACACAAATTTACCCTCACATCTCCTGTCCTCCACACATCACCAAGACGCATGAACAGATGGCATATTTGCAAATGAAACTATGCTGATAATTACAAGTAAACCTAC
>NW_010224180.1:0-13022 GCF_000690775.1 Eurypyga helias
GACCACCACTCTCTGAGTGTGACCAAAAAGAAATTTTAACTTTTTTGTTTTCCAAACAAAATTCTATTTAATGAGAAATACTCATCCAGTAATTAAGAACTTTCAGCCCACTGCAGTTTTAAGCCTTGATTGCATATTTCCAGGCAGGATACAAACATTCTTTTTGCTGCTGTTTTTTGGTCTTCATATTTTCTTCATGTTGGTTTAATCTGTGTCTCATGGCACTAACCTTCTTTGGCCACAGATTAGGGTCATAAAATGATGTTAGTGGGCAGTAGGCTTAAGAAATAACCTCAAGATTCAGCCTTTTCATAAAGTTTGGAGTTATGGACCTCCTCATCAGCAGGCATTATGGATACCAAACATTTATACAGATCCCAAAAGAAATTGTGTAGCTAAGGGAAGAAAAGTACATCAGAGTATCTTCAACACAAATAACCTGTGGCTTGTCAAGTCATAGTATCATAGAATGGTTTGCACTGGAAGGGACCTTAAAGATCATCTAGTCCCTAAGCCACAACTCTGTGGGCACAGAGGGGGTATCAGGGCACTACCACTACCCTCTGCTGTTGTTTTTATGCTCCTTTCCTAAGCTTCCACCCCAGGAGGGATGGAGAACAGTTACAGACTTGGTCTGACTCAGCACAGTTACTCTTACGCCCTTACATGCTTGTAAAACATCTTGGAAAGCTCTCTAGCAAGCTCCAAACTAGCAGAATCATCTGCCTAGTTACCCAAACCTCTGATTTCTTTCAGCAGGCTTAGCCCTTGCAAATTCAACTGCTTCCCAAGAAGGTTGGACAGCTGAGGAAACCCAAGGTTCTCCTTCAGTAATGTTGGCATGAAGAGCTCATATCGTATCAAACAAGACAGACCAGGGCAGATTTTCATCTCTGTTGTAGAGGAGGGATGATCCAGATGCAGTTAAGCAGTCTGGCCAAAAGTCTTACGAGGTGGGACAGTACAGGAAGGATTTTGGTGCCAGTTTCACAAGTTTTGATCCCATGCCTTGCTGTCTGCAGCTCTATGATACATCTGTGCTGCTCTGAAAGTAATTAATGTCAGTTCTACACTCAACTAAAACCAGGAGTGACTGAACAATGAGGATTCAGCCAGGAAATGCCTATTCGTTGACCTTCCAATCCACTTGCATGTAAAACCCAGAGCAGACAGTAAAACCAATTATGCTTCAGCCCCTCTTACTTTGTCACTGCTGGCCATTGTCCCCCTTCTATAAGATGATATTCATCTCTGCTACCCAGGAGATTTCTAGCTGTTTACATAATGAAATATTCTCTAATTTATCCCTTGTGGTGGCTTAATGTCTCATTCCCTCTTGGCTTCACCGCATTTCTGATTCAAACTTTCTCTATACGGGGCCTTTCAAATATGAAACAGCTCTGACCAAGGCAGCTGGTGCCTCGTCAACTTCCACTTCTACAGACGATGACTAATACTTCAGCTTATGATTTCGGTGGATTTTCGTACCCTACCCCGCCAGATGGATTGCTGGCATGGGATTTACAGTCTAAAAAGTTCTCAACATATTGGTCCCATTAGAACTTCATCTGCAACTGATGCCATCTCTGGAAATGTCTCTCTTCCCAACCACCCACTTTAACTCATGTAATTGACTTCTGTTAACATGCCCTTGGTTTACCCTGAGCAAATGGCTGGGATTGGCATCACACCCTCCAGTCCTTGTGTGGGAACAGGCTACTGTCTGTCCTCTGGGATCTCCCCCATCTCCACCCTTTCTCCTTTTATATCCTACAGTCATCTCTGGAACTGCCAAATACCCATTTTTTCTGTGGCCTGGGAATGTCAGTGATGGCTCCCCAGAAATACTCATCATGGTGTGTGTGAAAGTCGCTGTTAGGAAAAGAAAATCTCCTTCTGCTACTGGCTCTGCAGACCCTGACACATAGAGAAAGCTTCTAGGCAAGTAAAGACCCAATATATACTTCCAGATAGCTCTCAGAGGAATAATACTCCCTAAAAATCATAGAATCATAGAATGGTTTAGGCTAGAAGGGACCTTAAAAATCACCGCGTTCCAATCTCTCTGCCATGGGCAGGGACACTTTCCACTGGACCAGGTTGCCTCAAGCCTCATCCAGGCTGGCCAGAGATAAGGCATCCACAGCTTCTCTAGGCAACCTGTCCCAGTGCCTCACCACCCTCTCTGGGAAGAATTTCTTCTGGATATCAAATCTAAACCTTCCCTCTTTCAATTTAAACCCGTTACCCTGTGTCCTGTCCCTCCCTGCCCTTGCAAAAAGTCCCCACTCCCAGCTTTCTTGCAGCTCCTCCAGGCACTGGAAGGGGCTCTAAGGTCTCCCTGGAGCCTTCCCTTCTCCAGGCTGAACATCCCCAACTCTCCAAGCCTGTCTCCATGGCAGAGGGGCTCCAGCCCTCAGAGAATCTTCATGGCTTCCTCTGGACTCACTCCAAAAGTCCATGTCTTTCTGCTGTTGGGGGCCCCAGAACTGGATGCAGAACTGCAGAGTGGGAGTTCTCCCCAGAGCAGAGCAGAGGCAAAGAATTCCCTCCCTTGCCCTGCTGGCCATGCTGCTCTGGATCCAACCCAGGATACGGTTGGCTTTCTGGGCTGCCAGCACCCACGGCCGGCTCATGTTCAGCTTTTCATCCCCCAGTACCCCCAAGTCCTTCTCCTCAGGGCTGCTCTCAAATCTGAATAGGAGAGTTGACAATGATATGGGGGTCACCCAGCCAAGCCCTTCACAAAGCACCTCTGCTCTAACCTCTCTCTATGGGCTTGTGGCACTCATATACAGTCGTGGCAACATCTTCAAGGTGGCACCATAGTAGCCTGCTCCAAACATTGAGTTAACATTTTTTAAGAGTTTTTGATTTCCCAAAGAGCATCCCATATACACCAGCCAAAGGAGGCATGTGTTGTCACCTCCACTTTACAGCTGAAGAGCTAGCAGGTTTAATGTGGTACCCAAAGCCTTCAGAAATCAATAGGGCCTGGGCAGCTCTGTGCTTCTGAGGACTCCAGGCTCTACTTTAAAAACAATTTGTTGACTGTTGTAGAACATGGCTTTTTTCTCCTCATGACAAATGATTAAATCCTCAGCTCTACAAGGTGCTTCCTTCCTAGAGATAGTATATGCAGTGAAGAAATCTCCAAATGCAGGTGAGCCGAGACCTTCCTCCACTAGCCAGGGAACAGGTCTTAAGCACATCTTACCAAGACATGACTCTCCTGCTTCAGCACCAGCTATTGTATCCTTGCTACTAAATTTGGTTGCCCAGTACTTCTGTTTAGAGAACTTTTCCCATACCATGATTGTAAGGAGCTTGTGTCCTAGGGAATAGTAATAGAAGCTTTGGATAGGTGTGGGATTGAAGTTGAGTTTCTTCTTCATGTCCAGTGGAGCAAGAATGAGATCCTTGGTCATGTACAAGAAGAAGGACCTATACAAACATGCAAATTGTCATGTGGCTGCATTGTGCAGGATGTGTTCAGCCCAGGCTCAGAGCTTTTCTGTGGGATCAGGTTGTAAAAGGGACCAATTTAAGACTCCTCCTTAGGGCTTTGGCATAAAGTGTAATCAAATCTTTGGCTGCATTAACATGTAGGTGCCAGCTAGCAGAAGTGTAGCACCCTCAGGTCTAGACAGTGGTTGAGCAGCAGTACTGCCTGCCATCTCCACCACAACAGTGACAGACAATTACTAATGTATTTAGTCCAGACCTGGCAAAGCATCTCAGCAAAGATCACAGGCTAGTCTGTGGCAAAGTTGGGAACAAAATCTGATCCTCTGAGGTTCTGTCTAGTGCTTTAACCACACGAATACATTTGTTGTGTTATCTGCTCCCCCTTTCCATGAAATCTAGGTTTCTGTATTTTTCATACCTAATTTTTCGTGACCATAAGGAAAAAAAATACTCCCTTTCAAATACATATCACAACAAACAAAAACCAGATTCATGGTCCGTAAAGCCTTTCCCATTCTAAGTCTCCATGAAATATGTTCTTTGGGTGTTCATTAATTACAAAGATTGTGAGATGGGAATTTTAAGTACAGTAATAAATCTATTTGGTTAAACCATGGTGCTGGGGATTTCATCCAAGCAGGGTTTTATGCCATTAGATTACATCAAAAGTTTTCTAGACATGAGGAACAAGTCAATACTTCAGGGGCTTCAGCGATAAGGCTGTGAATGTGCTGATCCCTTGCACAAAATGTTTCCACTGCAGAAGAATCATAGAATCATAGAATGGTTAGGGTTGGAAGGGACCTTAAAGATCATCTAGTCCCACCCCCCCTGCCATGGGCAGGGACACCTTCCACTAGACCAGGTTGCTCAAAGCCACATCCAGCCTGGCCTTGAAGACATCCAGGGATGGGGCATCCACAGCTTCTCTGGGCAACCTGTTCCAGTGCCTCACCACCCTCTCTGTGAAGAATTTCTTCCTGATATCTAATCTAAACCTCCCTGTTTTCAATTTGTACCCATTACCCCTTGTCCTATCACTACAGGCTCTTGTAAAAAGTCCCCTCCCAGCACCCTTGTAGGCCCCCTTCAGATACTGGAAAGCTGCAAGAAGTAGTAAGCTGTCCAGAAACACTGCAACCTGGGCACCAAAGGGATGTGGGATGACTGGGGAGTTGTTGCTTGCTAGAGACCAACAGATCCTATGAATTAAGCAGGGTTGGCCATGTGAAATTGATAGGTAAACAGAAGTTAAATTAAAATGAGAGTAACACAGTGATCTGAAGTACCTTAAAGTTACAGCCAGAAAAAGGAGGGAAAGGCTGTGGATGTAGTCTACCTAGGCTTTAAAAAAGCCTTTGACAGTGTTTCCCACAGCATCTCCTGGAGAAATTGGCTGCTCCTGGCTTGGAAGGGTGGACTCTTCACTGGGTAAAAAACTGGCTGGATAGCCGGACCCAAGGAGTGGTGGTGAATGGAGTTAAGTACAGTTGGCAGCCGGTCACACGTGATGTTTGTTCCCCAGGGCTCAGTGCTGGGGCCAGTTCTCTTTAATATCTTTGTCAATGACCTGGATGAGAGATTTGAGTGCAGCCTCAGTCAGTTTGGGGATGACATCAAGTTGGCCAGGAATGTTGATCTGCCTGAGGGCAGGACGCCTCTGCAGAGGGATCTAGACAGGCTGGGTCAATGGGTTGAGGCCAGTTGTATGAGGTTCAACAAGGCCAAATGCTGGGTCCTGCACTTGGGCCACAACAACCCGCTACAATGCTCCAGGCTTGGGGACAAGGGCCAGGAAAGAAAAGGACTTGGGGGTGTTAGTCCACAGCAGCTGAATATGAGCCATCATGTACCCAGGTGGCCAAGAAGGCCAAAGGCATCCTGGTCAGCATCAGGAACACTGTGGCCAGCAGGACCAGGGCAAAGACTGTACTGGGCACTGGTGAGGCCGCACCTCGAATCCTGGGGTCAGTTTTGGGCCTCTCACTACAAGAAAGACACTGAGAGGCTGGGGCACGTCCAGAGAAGGGAACAGAGCTGGGGAAGGGTCTGGAGCACAATTCCTGTGAGGAGAAGCAGAGGGAGCTGGGGGTGTTCAGCCTGGAGAAGAGGAGGCTCAGGGGAGACCTTATTGCTCTCTCCAAATCCCTGAAACGAGGATGCAGAGAGGGGTGTGTTGGTCTCTTCTCCCAAGTGACAAGCTTTCCTCAAGTTTCTCCACAGGAGGTTTAGTTTGGATATTAGGGAAAATGTCTTCCCAGAAAGGGCTATCAAACATTGGAATGGGCTGCACAGGGAGGTGGTGGAGTCACCTTCCCTGGTGGGATTTAAAAGATGTGTCAACAAGTTGATTACGGCCATGATTTAGCGGTAGTGACAGTGTAAGGATAATGGTTGGAATTGAAGATCTTAAATGTTTTCTCCAACCTAAATGATTCTATGAATTGAACATCTGTGTCTTGTTGGGGGTTCAGTACTGGATTCTAGATTTTACGTGCTGTCCACTATCCCAAATCTTTAGCTACTGCATTCCTACAAAGAGCCACAGACTTTGTTACTTGGTGTTTAATCCAAACACATTCTGGCAGTCCTGCAGATATTAACACAACTTTTTGTCACTGCCCTGGTTGCTGCCATCAATGTTCACTGTTGCATTTGCGTCCCCTCCCTGAGGAGCAACCATCGTGATCGCCTTTCCCGTGATTTCCCACCAAGCCCTATTCAAATCCCTCTTTCCTCGAAGTTATACTAACTACAAAGATCAGCTACCAGTGCGGAGAGCTGATATTCTTCCTGTCTCCCAATCCTTCATGTCTCCGCAGAAATAGAGACTTGGAAGCACGAAGTGTGTACGTTGTTGCTTCATGCCCTTGCAGGCTCCTGTCTGGGGTTCACTCCTACTTGCCCAAACCTGTTTGCTGTGGAAACATGGAGCACCTTTTGCCTTCTCCGGGGAGCAAACGTCCTCACAAGAAGTGTTTCAGATGTTCTCCCTGCTCCCTGTTCTTGCTCTCAGACTCTTGGCATTTTCCTCCTGTGCTATTTCAGCCACTTTGCTCTGTGTCTTTCCAGCCGGGTGGGGCTAAGCTATAAAAGGGATCTGACTATCTTCCGTCTCTTGGCACACAGCCTCAGGCTATACACAGCTCAGCTAAATCATTCCACGCATTCCTTTCTCTCCCAGGGAAGAACTTAATTCATTGCAAAGGGTTTTTTCACCATGCCCTCCCAGGACAGAAAATTCTCCACTTTTCAGCTGCCTTCACACATAGGTCTTGGGATGAGCTTATCTCAACCATCTTGTGTGCAGAAAGATTCCATGGCAGCATCAAATAATAAACAGATCTCGAAAGAGTGCAGTGAGTAAGTGGCCAAGAAAATGCTCTGTGTTCCTAGAGAGACATTTCTACCCTGATCTTCCTTCTGATGACATTATCCAGTTAGAAACACGTGGTTTGAACCAAATGCTCAGATGTCAGCCTTTTATTAAACCTGCTGCAGTTACTGTTTGGTGGACCATGATCCAGGTGCCTTTTCTACCACTGACTCTGATGAACCCATGTGTGTTTTCAATTTCAAACACACGCAGCCCCGTTGCATTAAAACCATGTTCCGTTCTGGGGAGAAGGATTAGTCACATTTTTAGCTTTCTACTCCGGAAACTTGAGAAGGAAGACACAAACTCAAATGAACATGATTAAGAAGGGCATTTGCCTGACCCCTAAAGCCCTTGGCAGGCATCAAAATCCACAACTACTTTACTAAAGGTGTTTGCCCCAAGGAGAGACCCCTGTCTTTGGGTCAGGCCTTATGGAGCACCCTATTTCTGTATTTCCAATGTGTAGCTCCTGGCACTCTATATTTGTATTTTGTGCTTGTATCTTCTCCGACAAAATGGTTGAATTCACCAGCTCTGTGTCACAGTCCCAGGATGTGACTACACTGTGGTGGCAAAGACACGTGTCCATCTTTATGCAGGTGTGAGGGTCTCTTGGGGATTTCCTAGGCAGTGCTGGAGGATCGTGTGGAATGAAGGGTGCAAAACTATAGAGTCGGCTCAATCCTAAGTATAAATGAACCTTTCTTTACTCTGGATGATCAGGGAGGCAGGACTGAGAATGATTCAAGGAGATAAATTATACGATTATATGGACAATCCCCCTGTCTCATGCAGTCAGAGAAAGATAAGGGACAAGGTAGGCTAGAGTTTTGCAAAAGTGTTGACATCTAGTTGTATTTACCAGAAGATTTGCATGCCAAAAGCCCATCCAAGTTCCTTATTACTGCCCATTTTCCACCCCAGGCTGGATATCCAACGTCCAAGATGGCTAAAATTTCCAAGATCCAGCAGCTCACAGCCTGGCTGTTTTGCCCATCCTGGTAAAAGGACTGAGAATAACCCAAATCCGTCTGAGCATTTGGACTGGGGAATGACAATCCTTCAACACCTGCTCTCACTGTAGACAAGGGACCCTTCTGAGAGTTACATCTCCTTCCTAGAAGATTATCATGTGTATTTATTCACTCACACACCATATTTTTCTTGTGTTCAGAGAGGTAATTGAATGTGCTACGGAGCAGAGGTATATCAACTCTGTGGTCTGTAGAGCTGGCTTACTGGGAATTTGGAAAGGCCAGTACAACATAATGCCTTTATGATCCTCTGTATTTCAAACTTCAGACTGTTGGATAAATATTTGGCTTACACTGTGGGCAGCTTCTGGAACGCGGCTGTGAACTGTGCAAAGATATGAATACTTGGTCGGGGTGAGAGGGCACTGCCTTTCTCCAAAGGGTCTTATAACCAGAGAAATAACTTCTTGGAAGAGCCTTGCCATTGTGCATTGGATGTGCTGGATGGTCCCCAGAGGATGCCCTGGAGGAAATGACTTCCCTCTAGCACAGTTAGAATAGAAATGTGAATACGCATCTGGGCAGTGGGTGATGCCCTCGTTAGGAAAAGGATGCTGGAATTTTCAGTGAGGAGCTCAAGCCAGGAGGGAATATTTTGTATGCTTTCTGATCATCTGCTCCAGGAATTGTAGAGCACATCCTGTTAGAACGGTCCATTTTTAGCAAAGAGCTTAACTTCCATTTGAAGTGCCAGGGATTTAACATACGTCTCTCTGCTAAGTCTGAAAGACTGAGCACGTACTCAGTGTTTTGGTGACTTCAATGAGAAAAAACTTCTGGGGGTCTGCTCAAGTGGTGACTAATTAATTACAGACATACCAATCCAGATACTTATTCCTGTAGTTTCGAGCCAAATGAGGCTGTCATATTTCTTGCTCCTGGCTCTATCTCCATTTTAGTAATAGACCAGTCGATGTCTCTGAAGCACGCCGAATATCAATTAAGAGTTCAGAGGTTATTGTCTGAAACAGCACCACCACAGATTTATCTCACTGATACAAGAAAAAATTTCATATTTATTATCACGCAACAAGCTTGCTGATGCAAAACAAGTCAGAAAAAAAGGTGAGCTATTAGGACACTCACCAAGTGCCTGTTTTTCTAGCCCTGGCTCCAGTGACAGGGTTTGTGTTTGAGGGAACTGGAGCTCCAGGCAGTGCAGGATCTGCATTTATGAGCAGTATTTCTCTTGTCACATCACTAAACACCGTCTCATGGTTAACATTCTTACTTTCATAGGAGCAGACATTTAAAATGAAACAAATAAGTTCATCAATGATAGAAAAACACACAGGAATCTGACCACCCACCCAGGGATTGGGTATCATGCCTTAGCACAGAGCGGTTGCCAAATGGCTGATCTGTTATTTGCAGGTCCAGGAGTGAAGTGGTGGTAAAAGAGGAGGAGTTGGCAACTTCTGCCTAACGGCAAAATGTTTTTCTTTGCAGCACTTCTGTTAAAGGGATTGGTATGACCATTGGAGGAAGCCTGCTACTGGAGAAAAACCTTAGCCCCAGATCAGGGCTGGCATTTATTGCAGCAACAGATTGGAGCCCTCCTCATCCAAGCAATATCCAGTACATACATTGAAGTATGGCAGATGAGATGTTTCCAGCTGGTTGCACATTTTGTGGAGCAGGCCACAGCTCAGATTTTACTTTGCACTTTCTCTTCTTGGTTATGGTTCCTGCCACTGCTGACTTAAGTCATCAAATCACCTTATTGAGAGTATCAGCTGTGAGAGTGAACCAAGAAATATTTGTCCCTTTAGTGAACCTGGAGTAGAAAAACATATTGGGAATGGCTGAGTAAGCATAGCAGGGGGCACACATGTTGTTAATTCCCACATATTAGGATGCCATTTAGTTCAGTTACGGGGCTGAGGCCCATGTAAGAGGCTGCTCATTGTGTGGTCTGACACCACTTGCTAGAGTCTGCAATGAAGAAGGGAGATGCCTACAACCTGTTCCCCAGGCTGTAGCCTCCTGAGGCAGCATCATCAGGAGCAGGAGGAGCAAGAACATGCATAAACACAGAACCTGTAATTTGCATCACCAAGTCTCAAAAAAAAAAAAAGGGGGGGGGGGGAAGAAAAAAAAAAAGAAAATCCTTATCATCCATCCTTTACAGATGAGCAGGCCAAAGAACAAACACAGTAAGAGATATCCTAGGGGCATCTAGCAGCACCGAGTGTGGTACCCCACGCACGATGGTGAGCACAACCCACCCAGCTATCCTGCTCTGAGGTGCTGCAAACAAAAAAGTGAGATGATCCATCTCCCCACCAGCTCAGGACTGCAGCCAAAAGGCATAAAAGGTTTATATTCCATTAAAGGAGAAACAGATTTTTAAGGCTGTTTAAAGGATGAGGTCAGGATGACCTGAAAGCGTGGAAGATATCAGCATCTTCCTGTGGTGTTTTTTTTCAGCTTCAAACTTGGAGGTTGAAATTAGATGATCTTTAATGTCCCTTCCAACCCAAACCATGCTGTGAACCTCTGAGTTTTTTCATCTAGCCTATAGGCCATTCTGCAGAGTCTTTCTTGCACATGTTCATGCCATGGTCCATCCTAACCGTCCACACAGGTACGATGTTCTCAACGTCTTGGTGCTTCAGTTATTACAACTTCCTTTACTCTAGTTCTGACAAATACAAAACAAACATTTCTTGCCACTCATTAAATCACATTAAATCATTTTAGCCATCTCTACCAACTTTATATACCAACATGGGCTTCTCCTTTTTTAGCTCATTATCAAAACCAATCTGGTTTTCTTCCTTCAGGCTTCTTTTCAAGTTAGGCTTGCCCTACCTCTTTTAGTTTGGGTCTCAAAGTTCAGATCCCACCTACAACTGATGTATTTGTAAGACCTAGACCTCTAAGTAAACCATTATACAAGGACCTGGGAGACATGGCTCAGTTCATGGCTATGTCCTTTTCCATAGAACCACAGAAAAGTTTGGGTTGGAAGGGACCTCAAAGACCATCTAGTCCCACCCCCCCTGCCATGGGCAGGGACACCTTCCACTAGACCAGGTTGCTCCAAGCCTCATCCAACGTGCCTAGCCTTGAAGAGAGTTTCTTCTGAGATTTTTGCTCTGTGCTTCAGCTCCCACACAACATACAGAAGAATAATACCCTTTGCCCACTATTTTTAGCCACTTATATCAGTTATGCCTTTTAGTCCATGTTTGCAGAACATCTCACGCAGCAAAGACTTGATCATAGATTAAGTCTTCAAACACTACCAGGACCTAGACAAAAATGACATTTTTGGAAAATAAATTCTATATTGTCAACGAGGACTTCCCAATGGTACGAACTATTTGGGTGCAGAAATGCCTTCAGAAACACTGAAAGCTTATATGTTATAGTAGATAAACTATAATAAAAAGTGGAGGCCTATTCCTGTTGCTGTATGGGGCTGGAGCGAGGACCTTTACTTTAAAGTTCACTGGAAGAGACCAAGACCCCCTGAACAACAGAAAACCATATTGCCAACAGCAGTCTGGACACAATGCAGATGTGTAAGTGTTTTTCATATCTTCTCCAACGACACAACAGGAACGGTTAGTAATTCTGAGCCTGGGGATATTTTGGGAGTATGTGTATTTGTACTTCTTTTTTACTTGCATAATTTTTTTTTTTTTAACCTCATAATCTGATCATCTTCATGTTCTGAGAAAAAAAAACAACCACCTGGTGCAAACAATTATTGCCCCACACAGTCAAGATTGTTTTCATTTACTCCATTAGAGCATAGATGAGTCGGAAAAGAGGTCTTAGTCATGAATCTAATGCCGCATGAAGGGAAATTCCTGGGGAGTGAACGAGCACAGCAGTATCTCAACGTCTTTTTTTTTTTTTTCTTAATGAGCAGTCTACAAGTAAAAGTCCACTAAACCTTTTTTAATGATTTGTCATTGTTTTAGTCTGAAGTCAGCACTTCAGATGCAGCGATTCTGCTCTGCACTGGGTTAGCCCGTATTGACTTTACCTTTCCAGTGTCATGACGAGGTGTATTTTTGCTGGGAGCAGAAAAAGGACAAGATATCCCCATCACCACCACCTCACCCCAGGACACGGTTCTCAACCTCCTGATGTGGTGATGGTCTTGCAGCCAAACAGGTTCCTGACTCAGGTAGGTGTTGGATTTACCCATGGTTAACCCGCACTGTTAGCCTGACAGAGACATTTTGCCAATATAAATAGTGTTATCGAGCCTCGACATGTCTTACTCCGTAGGCAAAAAGGCTTTAAGCAGTTTAAACAGATCCCAGCAAATTATCCTGGGAAACACTGCAGGAAATAAGTTGTCATTAGTGAACTGCAGGTAGTCCAGTGCCCAATCTTTGGTCTTCATTTCCATATCTGCAGCTCAACAAGGACAAAGGCAGCAGAACACCCTTATCCATGTCCGCTGGGGAAACCTGAGGGCATGTTTATTGATGGAAACATGAAGAATGGGGTTTTCTAAATCTCTCTCAATCCCTATTTGAAATTAATTGGAAGTCAGAGTTCAGACACCACTGGAACCTTCTAGTCGTATGCTCCTACGGTTTCACATTTCATCCTTCTGACTTTTTAAGCACTACCTCAAATTAACTAATAAATAACTGCACGTAACACATTCCATACTACTTCTGAACACCTCAGGGACTTGACAGTCAAAACCAGCAGCTGTCACTTGTAAGTCACTCCTTGCATTCAAAGAGCATGGACATAACCAACTGACCACACTCACCCGGGGGGAAGGTGGACTTATATTTTAAATGTGGGAAATAGAGGCATAGACAAGGCTGGGATCAGTCTGACCAAAAACATCCTTGGGTTTGAGTCACCTCGAGTTCTTGTAACTAAAGTGGAGATGCTCCTGGAGTGCAATTCACCTTCTTGGGAAGGAGATGCCTAGAACAAATCAGATTAATTGCAACCTAAAAGTGCCCATTTCTCTCTACTGACTGTAAAGGGAGTCATGGTTGCCTCAGTCATGTATAGCCAATGATACAGCACACATCTAAAGCCATGTGGGAGGAGTCATATCTTCTGTGGCTTGCCGAAGACCTGAGAGCTCTTTAGCTATTGCAGCAAGGTCTGAAGCTCATTTCAAAATGACATTTCTAAAATAAATAAAATAA